>NW_026876036.1:0-189900 GCF_032173495.1 Musca vetustissima
CTCCACAAAATTATTAAAAATGTACCAAATATTGTACGCAAAAGAGAATACAACTCTGTGTTGTGTTGTCTCTGTGCCACAGAGATGACGTTTGCAATATGACAATGACTATCGATTGTTTGCAGTAATCGATAATGGCTGACGACAATGGGCGTTAAATTCAGTTGTCAATTAAAATAAAAAATTAATAAATTAATTACATAAAAAAAACAATTTAAAAAATATATATAAAGTAAAAAAATAAAAAAAATTATAGCATTTAAAAATAAATAATATATAACAAATAATAGAAAATAAAAATAAATACAAATTATTTTTAAATTTTATGGTTCTGCGTGAACCATCAGCTGGTTCGCTTTTATATGCCTTCTGGGCTGGAGCATCTTCATCCATTCTCAAAACATGACCTAGCCAAAGTAGACGCTGCAGCTAAATAGTCTAACAATATCGATGTCCGAGAATAGTTGGTACAACTCATGGTTCATTCGACGGCGATATTCACCGTCAACGCAGATCGGCCCATAGATCTTTCGGAGAATTTTTCTTTCAAACACTCCAAGAGCTGCCTCATCTACTTGCGCAAGTACCCATACTTCAGATCCATATAACAGCACGGGTAGTATCAGCGTCTTGTAGAGTATTAGTTTGGTCTGGCGGGAGGTGGGCTTGCTTTTAAGTTGTTTGCTCAGACCATAGTAGCATCTGTTGGCCAACACTATCCTTCTCCGAATTTCAAAACTTATATCATTCGTTTTGTTTATGGCGGTACCAAGGTATATAAAAATCTTTGACTACCTCGAAGCAGTAATTCTCAAGTTTCACAGTTGGTCCGAGTCTACTGGACGTCTTGCGCGCTGATACCATCAGCTCGCCATTTACTGTCAGACCCACTTTGTCAGACTCCTTCTCAATTTGTTCAAAGGTGGCTGTTACCGTTTTCAATGTTCGACCCATTATGTCGATGTCGTCGGCGTAGGCGAGTAACATATGCTGTTTGGTAGAAAGAACCATTTCTGTACACATTTGCATCAAGTATGACCGTTTCAAGAAGGATGTTAAAAATGTCACACGACAAACTGTCACCTTGTCTGAATCCTCATTCGGTATTGAAGGTCATTTCCGACTTTAAATGCTGATCTTGTGCCAGTTAAATTTATCCTGCATAGCCGTATACACTCTATACCATCATCTCTTATTGGTTCTGGGGTATCCTCTTCACCTCCACTATTTGATACCAGAAGCTTTCAAAATGCTCCTTCCAGATCCTCAGCACGCTGTATGTATCTGTCACCAGGTTTCCTCCTTTATCTCTACAGGAGGATGTGTCTGCACCAAAGCCTTCGGTTTGGTGTTTTACCCGTTGGTAGAATTTTCGGACTTCATTCTGACTCCTGTACATCTCGATTTGCTCACGCTCAAGTTTTTCTTGTTCTTTCTTATGAGACTGATGTAGAAAAACTTCGCATTTATACGGATTATAGCAATTCGCTCATTTGCTGGAGTGAATCTGGAGACGAGGTCTTTTATTCTCCTGTTAACCATAAATCCGCTGATTTACTTACGTCATCTGATTTACTTACGCCAGTCTCTTTTCATCGCATTTCCTGTAAGGCAATAATATAGGCTTTGTACTTCTTGAGTACATCCGCCAGAGTGAACACTGCGCCTGTTCAGTACAACGTGCGCACATTTCAAATGCAGATTCGCAGATCGTGGTCCTTTATACGTTTGCGGGGGTCGTCAACATTAGGTGTGTTTGGTTTTCTTTTTCTTTGTTTTTCATAGTAGGTTCGGTTTTCCGAGTGTGGGCAACTAACGCGTCGGGTTAACCAATTTTTTATAGTTCTTATGGGCGAACTCGCGGCACATATTAGCTCACTATTTTATCGGGTGATGAAAATAGATACCTCAGGTGGTTTTTTTTAAATATTTTTAAGGCACCCTAACGAATTTTTAAAGAATATTATTTGGAAACCCTAAAAAGGCTTGGTTTCTTTTTAATATTTTTTGAGGCCTTTATAAAGGCGCGGATTTTTTAAAAATATGTTTTGGAAGCCCTAATAAAGGCCTAGATTCATTGAAAATATTTTTTCTCCATTTTTAAAGCAGTTTTCTGTTATTTTGTCATGTCTAAACAACAGATGGGGTATGTTCAGTGTGTGCACAACAGATGGTGTATGTTCAGTGTGTGCGCACACAGCTGTTAAGCACACATCAACGATACTATCGATAGCACATTGCAAATGCAAGCTCGGCAAAATATCGATAAAACTATCGACATGTTTATCAACTCTAGCAAAGCAATATCAAAAGAATAGAAGAACCCCAAAAGACAAAAGCAGACTTTATTTAACTAATTCCAAAATTTCGAATATTTTGGCAATCAAATTCCGGTTAATTAATAAAAATACAAACAACAACAAGTCGTTTTCACAACAAAGGAAAATTCCTCATACTCGGGACAACAATACAAAGAAAATCTAGTGTGGCTGCAAAACTATATTTTCCAGTCAAAAGAGGAGGAGGAAGAAGAAGACGAACAAGCAACCACAATAAAAACAACAACAATACAAAAAAGAACAACAACTATTCGTTATTGACAGCAGTGAGCTAAGCAATAATAAATAAATAGAAGACGTCAACCTCTGGCCCCTCGCTTTATTGGTTGGGTGCGGTGCCTGGTGTCTTTCGAGTCCAGGGAAATTTTACAGCGTGTTGGATCAAGCACAGATTTGATTTAGTGGTTGACAGCAACCCCAAATTTACAACATTAAAAACACACCACCCCTCTCTCCACAAAAATGTCAGTAACCGATTTCATTAAGGGCCTACCCTGCCACAATGCTGAGAATTTCTCGCAATTCAATACCGAGCATGCTATGCGTACCTCACAAAAACGACCTTCCGTTTATCTGCCCACAGACGATTGTCCCTCGGAACAGCATATAGTGCTGGACAAACGATCGGTACTGCTGCGCTATTTGACCCAGCAATGGGATAAGAAGATACTACCCAAGAAACGTGATCATGCCAATGAGGGTAATGCGAACAATAGTGGTGGTGGTGCGGGTAATAATTGTAAAAAGCGTCCACGTCTGGAGGCGGAATAAATGCAGAACCGAATAACAAAAAACCCACATAGTAGAAGAAAATGAGACTTAATTTGTATTTATGCTGTTTGGGGGGAGGCGAATGATGATGATGGAGATAAAGCTGGAACTGGAAAAAAAAAAATTATTGCTGGCCGTGATGAAAAAATAGATTTTTTGAAGTCATACAAATAATACACTCCCGCATATGAAACATATACAAACATACAAAATTAAATTATTTTAATTTTTTTTCGCCCTGTAACGTTCAGGGGCGTGTGTGAAACCGTAGATTGGTTTGGCCATGATGACAGGAGACCTACTCTTTTATTGTGTACCGGCTATACTCAGTCGTCCACACACGGCTACGTACAAAAAATTCATATGTCACAAAGAAAATACCATCGATTAAGTTTGTTGCTGTTGCGGACTCAAAATATTGTTGTTGTTGTGGTTGGTACCCCTAGATGACAATGGGTACCTCTTATCCCTCCCATGGGTTCTGTAAGAACCCCCATATGGGCTTCAAAACATTTGAAGACCCCCAAATTCTGTCGGCTGTACCTTAACCCTGTTTACATATCCTTTTTAAATTAATTAACTAGAACACATTTTATTTTCTTTTAAATTCATTATTCAAATTCATATTCATTTTAAGAATAAACAATTTCTACTTAAAGATTATACTTAGATTTACTTAAATCTAATTATATCCATAAGTGGAATCAAAATCTATACAATTAAAAAAAACAAAGAAAAAGGCACAATTTAATCAGCAGGATACATACAAAAATTATTAATTTAAATTTTTGTTTGTCAATCCCATTTCGGTGCCAATATGCACTAAATTAATAATCCAAATAATACCTAACACCTATTGAGCTCAAAGGGGTTATTATATAGTCATTTTAATTAATAAGGGCTGATTTTGTTTTTCTCAACTAATGGGATTAACAACTAACAATATTGACTCTAAATGATGATAAAAAAAAATGAAATATTTGTATATTTATATAAATTTATATTGATTTATATATATACAAATGCATATGCTCATATATATATATATATATACTCATATATATGTATGCCTATATATATGTATATATGTTCTTATATATATATAATGTTCTTATACCTATAGACGTATTTTTAAAGAAATAAAAAAAAGGAAATTATGTACATATGAATAGATTTTTTAAATTTGTACATTGGTACAGGCTCATATAATTTTTAAAAACAATTTAAAATTATTTGAATTGCAACAAAAAAAACAAGAATTTTGGAATTTGTCCATAAGAAACAACAAAATAATTGAGAAATATCTCGGCTGACCGTCGAGGAACTTTAAAAAAACTGGGTCCACACCATCCCGTCTGTGACTGGAGGTGATGGCTACCCTTGCTCTGATCAGCTTCAAATATTCACGGGCTATTGTTGACGTACTTACTCCGTTTCTTCTTTACAGCACGTTGGATTTAAAGCTTACGATTTTGTTGAACGCTGGCAATGCGGTATTGTTGAAAATTGAAAGAATTTTGGTGATCAATAATTTTGGGTAGTGTGTTGAACGATGGTCTTGATAGTCGCTTCCAAAAGATTCACTATTGGCCAAAATGTTGAAAATTGATATGTATGAGATGTTGGGGTTATATGCCCGGAGTACTGGAAGCCTGATAAAATTTGCCTTAATATCCACAAAAGCACACGAAAAATCCAGACTATTAGCAAAGCCAGCAATCCGGCTCTGGAACGTTGTGCCGTGTAAAGGAATTGTAAAAAAAACAAACAGAATTGTTGATGGAGTAATCCTTAGGGTTCAATATCGCCAATGGAATATCACCAAGCACGTGTTGTTCACGTTGGTAACGTGTACCCAGCATACGTATATTGCTGTGCGGTACCGTTAACCAACGGGACTTCTAGAAAAAGAACCAAAAATTTGGTGTGAATTTTTGTTTAAAATTTTCACAATTCTTTTTAAAAGCTCACCTTAATAGAAAAATTTCCTTAAGAAATTGAACGTGTTTTGAACACTTCACAATGAAACTTAATGATAAGCAATTCACAATTTCGATTGTGCAAAATTGTCTTTATGCACTTTTTTTTACTATTGCAATGACTGCAATCACTATACACTTTTTTTTACTTTTCTCTGACTGGTGTTCGTGTTGCTCCTTCGGATATTTTTTTGCAATGAAGCAATTTTGAAGGTGGCTGCAATGCGCCAATTACGAATTGTCAAAAATGACAAACAAAGAAAATGACAAACGCTGTCAGGGCTACCAACGTCTGCGCTCAATGACGACGTTTTTTTACGCCGTCGCTTGCGCCGTCGGGTTATGGTAGGTTAACACAACAAACCCGAACAGTCTACGAAGACCAGTCGGAGTAACGCTGATTCGGGACGTTAACCTTTCTCAAAATCTGAAGTGGGGAAGAACCGCGACCCTAATACAATTCAACAACAGCCGGGCAACTATTTCATGGGAACTATATGTTGGAGGTCTTTCGAGTGATAGACCCCTATGTTACGTCCTTGCAGATCCTCGATTTCATAAAGTGAGGTCCCTACCTTTTTGACTACCCTACATTTGACGAACTTCCGACAAAGCTTTGAATTAAGATGGCGGGCTGCGTCACTTAATACAAAGTTGCGTCGAAGTATTTCCTGTCCGGGCTTGAAGCTAACTTCACGTGATCTAGTGTTATAACGTGCCGCTGACCTTTCGTAAGAATCGTGGAGTTTTTCTTTAATCGTGTCTCTGATTAGATCGTGTATGTTGTGTTTCGGGATAATTTCAACCGATCCGTCTTCTAATGTGCCTAGTTTACTCGCTAAGGTATACGCGCTACCGTGTGTGATCATATGTGTTCCGAAAAGTGAGAAATACGGTGAACATCCTATGGATGTATGGATTGTGGATCGAAGTGAACACTCAATCGCAGATAAATATCGGTCCCAATCCTTCTGATCCTCGGATACATAAGTTCGAATCGCCGCAATAATTGTTCGGTTGACTCTCTCCGATGCATTCGCCTGTGGAGAATACACCGCGTTTCGGATCTGAGTACATCCGTACCGATCTAAAAATGAAGTGAATTCGGAAGAAATGAACTGTTTTCCGTTGTCAGAATGGACGGTTTGTGGTACTCCAAATTTATGGAAAACTTCACTTTCCAAAAATCGAATGACGTTTCGAGAGTTTGCTTTCGCTAAAGGCTTTAAAAGAACGAACTTTGTTAAGTGATCTAATACGATAAAGACGTATGCGTTACCTAACTTAGACCTCGGGAAGGGTCCTATAAAATCAATGAAAATTTTCTGAAAAGGTCTATCAGTGACGGTCTCGTTTCCCATTTTCGGTCGTAACACCTTGTTTGGAGCTTTCGTTTCTTTACACAAAACACATGAGTTTATATAATCGCGAATTTGCTTTGCCATTTTCGGCCAATAAAAATATTGTCGAAGTGCCGCTATAGTTCTACCAATACCACAGTGACTTTTAACTATTGATTTGTGAGCATTTTCTATCAGTGATTCGGTCAATTCGGATGGAACCCAAAGTTTCCAAATGAAATTTTCATGCACCGGTGTGCCATCAGACGGAAGTGTCTTTTTATAAACGAATGAATCTGAAATTTTTAAATCGGGAAGACTGTCTTGGTTCTCACGCACCATTTCAACCAACTGTGTATATTCTTCATTCTTGAATTCGGGCGAGTCTAAATCAATCAAAGGTTTTTCATCAGTGAACATGTTGATTTCATCCATGTGTAAGCGGGATAAAGTGTCAGCAACTACATTTTGCGACCCCTTACGATGCTGAATATCGAAATTAAAAGCCTGTAGTTTTAAACTCCACCTCGCTAAACGACCGCTGAGATCTTTCTGTCCCATCAGCCATTTCAACGCACTATGATCAGTAACAACAGTAAACGGCATCATCTCAATATATGGACGGAATTTCTTTATTGCACTGATCACGGCTAAGCACTCTCGCTCAGTGACACTATAGTTTCTTTCGGCTTTTGTCAACTGGGCGGAATGAAAGGCGATGGGACGTTCCAAGCCTTCAGCGTCTAGTTGGAACAACACTGCGCCTAACCCTAAATTGGAGGCGTCACACTGGACATAAAATCTTTTGTCGAAAACTGGATGATTCAATACAGGACTTGTAGTCAAAGCTACTTTTAATTTGTTAAAAGCCTCGATAGCATTTTGATCGAAAGAAAAAACTTTGCCCTTTTTCAAGGTGCTGGTTAAGGCAGCTGTAATCTCAGCATAATCTTTAATAAATCGCCTGAACCAAGAAGCCATCCCTAGAAACCTACGAACGTCTCTAGTGGACTTCGGAATCGGAATGTCAGTGATTGAGTTAATTTTGGATGGATCTGGCTTTAATTTGCCTTCGCCAACTATATACCCCAAATATTTAAGTTCTCTGCGGCAAAATTTAGACTTTTTCAAATTGATGGTCAGGTTCGCTCTGGACAACATTTCACCTACCTTACGAAGCAGTTCGATATGTGAATCAAAATCTGGGGAGACTGCTAGCAAGTCATCGAGGTATACGAAAACTTTGTTCTTCAGTTCCGGTGAGATCACTCTATCCATTAACCGACATAACCGTTGGGCTGCATTGCATAACCCAAACGGCATGACAGTGAATTGATAGTGTGGTCTCCCCGGCACTGTGAACGCAGTCTTCGGACGGCTTTCTGCTGCCAGAGGGACCTGCCAGAATGCATCCTTCAGATCTATGCTCGATATATAATATGTGTCTTGAAGTCGACCTAACAAAGCATCTATAAATGGTAGCGGGTATGCATCTTTCACTGTGACTTCATTCAACTTACGGGCGTCTAAACATAGTCGATTTTTTTCGCCTCTACGCACTAAGGTGACTGGAGAATTCCATGGGCTTGTACTTGGTTCAATAACACCTAGACTCAGCATGCGATCAAGTTCCTGATATATAAGAGTTTCGACAGCTGGAGAAACAGGATAATGTCGCTGCTTTATTGGGACAGCATCCCCTGTATCAATCACATGCTCCTCCAGATTTGTCTTTCCGAGACCATGCTTATCGAAATCAAGGAAACTTTCTTTGGCTTTCTCAAGCAAAGCTGATTCATCATCGGACAATATATGCATATCTGAATCTACTTCTTTAGAACTGATCTCCAAGCTGCTAATAAGTTTTGGTGCTACACCGAATTCTTTCCAAAAGTCTATACCACAATACATTGAATTCTCTAAGCCAGGTACAAGATAAACCTCCATGGTTTTCGTTTTACCATCGTACGAGAGCTCAACACTAACTTTTCCACAACAAGAAACTCGTTGACCATTCGCTGTACCAACACTACACTTATATACCGGATTAATATTCAATTTTAAATCATCAATCAACGAAAAACAATTTTTGCCTAAGCAAGTTACAGTGGCTCCACTGTCAAAAAGAGCTAACACTGGTATGCCGTTAACAAGAACTTCTCGAAAAGGTCGAGGATCATTGGATTTAAAATCAGAGAATGTGGCAGAAGAAATCGATATTCTTTTGAAACGTCTAAGCCTATATCGTTCACGTGCCTTCAAGATACGTTTGGAAACAAAAACACCAGTATTTACAGAAATTTCGGCATTAAAAATTCGTTCTCGGGTCTTTAAATAATTTGCCATACGCACGTGAAATGGTAACGTCAAATCAGGTTTGGATATAATTAGAGGTTCGGAATGTTTTGGAGTTACTAAGTTGTCAACAATGGGTGGATTTATAGAAATATGGTCTGAATCTAGTCAGTCTACGGTCTGTGTAGAAACTGATTCGGATTTAAAAGGATTGGATGGCCGAATATTTTTCTTGCAATTATTGCATTGAGGAGCTGTTATTCCTGGTGAGCCGCATTTAAAACAAAACAAAGATCGTTGTGAACTAGTGCACTGTTTGAAAACATGACCGTTGTCACCACAGTTCCAGCAACGAGAAGTTTCAGCTCTGGGGAAACTAGTTACCTTCGGTCGCAGCTTCAACTCATCAACTTCCTTAGTAATTTCTTCATAATCGGAATCGAAAATTTCATTAACCATGCGAGGTGGTGCATTCGTTCTAATCCTAGCAACTGACTCTCTGTCTAGAAACTCTTCAGCCTTCCTACATTCATTGCGGAGCTGTTCCACAGAATAAATATCAGCACTAAACAACAGATGAGCGATTCTGGGTTTTAATCCTGCCTTGATAATATCGATAACCTCATAATCTTGGAGTGATTGCCTTAATTGAGTGCGTAAAATAGTGATGGCATCTATGTACTGAGTCACAGTTTCATCGCGACCTTGTTTCCTATCCATCATCTGCCTCAATACATCCAAGTTTGATTGGTACCGCTGAAATTCGCGAGTCATATTCAATTTAAAATTTTTCCAATTCATGTCTGGATATTGCCGAGTTTGAGCCCAGTACCACTGGTTAGCACGGCCTTCTAACAACAAATGAAAACCTTCTAATAATTCTCGCTCTGAAAAACCATAACTCTTCCGCAGTCTCTCAACTCTGAATAAAAAATCCTCAATCTGTGGAGTTTTTGTAGTACCGTCAAATTTTATACCCCATTTGCTGATGTATGGGTATTTGGGTCTACTGAAACAATTCCTATTCTCAACATTAAGAAAATCGTCATTTGGAATATTCGAAGCGGTTGGTGCATTAGTATGAACAGGTGCGTTTAGCATTGATGGCAATTCATGCGGCCAATCGACACTCTGGGCTACAGGATTGGATGAAGGACCTGCATGTGGACTCGATGTTTGCGAAAGGGCGGTCTTAACAGCTATGGATACAGCTTTCTGCATCTCCTTCCTCATCATCTCAAGCATCGATGCTTGCGTCGCTTCCAATGCAGACTCAACTACCTCAACAATTCCTGTACTATTCATTCTTTCAACCTGCTCACCACTGTTACCTCGAATAGTCAGGGGACTAAACGATGGCGTAGTGATCGTACTACCATCTTCAGTTAAATTATTTGGATTTGGCGAATCTTCAACTTCATTAGATACTGTTTGATTATTAGCTTCGACACTGGCAGTATTACCCGAGGGTACATCATCTTGCGTTTGGATTGCCTGTCCTGTTCGGCTATTGGACCTGGTACTAATACCATAAGTTTTTGGCTTCGCTCCAGTGCCTTGTTGCATGATGTCCAAACAAAAAAGAAACAAAGAATTTTGAAAATCTAAACTATGTAATTACTTACTTGATCCGAAAAATAGAACTTTAATAAAACTCGAAAAAAACAAAAAAGATACAACTATTTACTGCAAAAACCACTAGATGTGTTACTGTTAATCCGTAACAAACTTTAAAAAAAATCAAAATTATAGTCAAATCTGATTACCGATTCACAAAAATCGGAAGCTCTCAAATAAATTCAAAACCACAAAAAAAATCTAAACTTGAAAATCAAATATGATCAAAATGTTTCATTAACATTTAGTTTATTTTCTTCTTCAGAAAATCAACTCATACAAAATCAAAAGGATATTATAAACAGTTTTGGTATCAGCCATAAAAATCAACAACAACAATAAAATGAGTATATAACTATGATTAGTTATTTGCAACACAATTATTTTCCTTCCAGGAAATGAAAAAAATAAGTGAATATCTTCAATATGTCATACAATCACAAACCAAATGAAATATCGCAAATTGTCTTTGTCCATACATGACAATGACTAATGACCATATATCTTCAATGACTTGTATTTAGATATAGTATTTTGATATAATATTTTATCGCAAATTGGATATTATCATATATATAATACTCCAATGACATATAAAATATCTTTCTATAAGATGAAATTCTAGAAAACCATTATAATTAATTTCGTTGAATCGCTATTGAGTGTTGTCATCTAACAACAACTCAAGACAGATACAAAGAAATCAATAAAAATCAAAAATAAAAAAAAACATATTATGATAAACCAGGATTAAACCTGGCTTCTACGTTGGGCGCCATTTTGTAACGTTCAGGGGCGTGTGTGAAACCGTAGATTGGTTTGGCCATGATGACAGGAGACCTACTCTTTTATTGTGTACCGGCTATACTCAGTCGTCCACACACGGCTACGTACAAAAAAATTCATATGTCACAAAGAAAATACCATCGATTAAGTTTGTTGTTGTTGCGGACTCAAAATATTGTTGTTGTTGTGGTTGGTACCCCTAGATGACAATGGGTACCTCTTATCCCTCCCATGGGTTCTGTAAGAACCCCCATATGGGCTTCAAAACATTTGAAGACCCCCAAATTCTGTCGGCTGTACCTTAACCCTGTTTACATATCCTTTTTAAATTAATTAACTAGAACACATTTTATTTTCTTTTAAATTCATTATTCAAATTCATATTCATTTTAAGAATAAACAATTTCTACTTAAAGATTATACTTAGATTTACTTAAATCTAATTATATCCATAAGTGGAATCAAAATCTATACAATTAAAAAAAACAAAGAAAAAGGCACAATATAATCAGCAGGATACATACAAAAATTATTAATTTAAATTTTTGTTTGTCAATCCCATTTCGGTGCCAATATGCACTAAATTAATAATCCAAATAATACCTAACACCTATTGAGCTCAAAGGGGTTATTATATAGTCATTTTAATTAATAAGGGCTGATTTTGTTTTTCTCAACTAATGGGATTAACAACTAACAATATTGACTCTAAATGATGATAAAAAAAATGAAATATTTGTATATTTATATAAATTTATATTGATTTATATATATACAAATGTATATGCATATATATATATATATATATATATATCATATATATGTATGCCTATATATATGTATATATGTTCTTATATATATATAATGTTCTTATACCTATAGACGTATTTTTAAAGAAATAAAAAAAAGGAAATTATGTACATATGAATAGATTTTTAAATTTGTACATTGGTACAGGCTCATATAATTTTTAAAAACAATTTAAAATTATTTGAATTGCAACAAAAAAACAAGAATTTTGGAATTTGTCCAAAAGAAACAACAAAATAATTGAGAAATATCTCGGCTGACCGTCGAGGAACTTTAAAAAAACTGGGTCCACACCATCCCGTCTGTGACTGGAGGTGATGGCTACCCTTGCTCTGATTTTATCAGCTTCAAATATTCACGGGCTATTGTTGACGTACTTACTCCGTTTCTTCTTTACAGCACGTTGGATTTAAAGCTTACGATTTTGTTGAACGCTGGCAATGCGGTATTGTTGAAAATTGAAAGAATTTTGGTGATCAATAATTTTGGGTAGTGTGTTGAACGATGTTCTTGATAGTCGCTTCCAAAAGATTCACTATTGGCCAAAATGTTGAAAATTGATATGTATGAGATGTTGGGGTTATATGCCCGGAGTACTGGAAGCCTGATAAAATTTGCCTTAATATCCACAAAAGCACACGAAAAATCCAGACTATTAGCAAAGCCAGCAATCCGGCTCTGGAACGTTGTGCCGTGTAAAGGAATTGTAAAAAAAAACAAACGGAATTGTTGATGGAGTAATCCTTAGGGTTCAATATCGCCAATGGAATATCACCAAGCACGTGTTGTTCACGTTGGTAACGTGTACCCAGCATACGTATATTGCTGTGCGGTACCGTTAACCAACGGGACTTCTAGAAAAAGAACCAAAAATTTGGTGTGAATTTTTGTTTAAAATTTTCACAATTCTTTTTAAAAGCTCACCTTAATAGAAAAATTTCCTTAAGAAATTGAACGTGTTTTGAACACTTCACAATGAAACTTAATGATAAGCAATTCACAATTTCGATTGTGCAAAATTGTCTTTATGCACTTTTTTTTACTATTGCAATGACTGCAATCACTATACACTTTTTTTTACTTTTCTCTGACTGGTGTTCGTGTTGCTCCTTCGGATATTTTTTTGCAATGAAGCAATTTTGAAGGTGGCTGCAATGCGCCAATTACGAATTGTCAAAAATGACAAACAAAGAAAATGACAAACGCTGTCAGGGCTACCAACGTCTGCGCTCAATGACGACGTTTTTTTACGCCGTCGCTTGCGCCGTCGGGTTATGGTAGGTTAACACAACAGCCCATTTGTTTTCTTTTTCCAATTTTTTTTGTATGTTTATGTATAGAATGAAAAAAACAAAGAAGCATCCCAATTGTTTTTGTTTTCTTTAATTTTGAATTTCTCTTTCAATGCCTGAATTCAAATCACAAAACTAATAATTTAATAATAATAACGTACAATAGCCGCTAGAATTTGAATAATTTCGAATTAATTCTTTCTAAACAAACAAAAAATATTTATAATTTTTTTAAATAATAAAAAAAAACAAAGATAAACAGAATTGAAGGTCTATATGAAATTGTGTTTTTATTACGATTATAGTGGGGTCTAGCCAATGGCGTGAATTTTTTTAAAATTTATTTTATAGGGTCTATCAACAGGCGTGGATTTTTTTTAAAATTATTTTAAAGGGTCTATCAACAGGCGTGGATTTTTTTAAAAATTATTTTAAAGGGTCTATCAACAGGCGTGGATTTTTTTAAAAATTATTTTAAAGGGTCTATCAACAGGCGTGGATTTTTTTAAAAATTATTTTAAAGGGTCTATCAACAGGCGTGGATTTTTTTAAAAATTATTTTAAAGGGTCTATCAACAGGCGTGGATTTTTTTAAAAATTATTTTAAAGGGTCTATCAACAGGCGTGGATTTTTTTAAAAATTATTTTAAAGGGTCTATCAACAAGCGTGGATTTTTTTAAAAATTATTTTAAAGGGTCTATCAACAGGCGTGGATTTTTTTAAAAATTATTTTAAAGGGTCTATCAACAGGCGTGGATTTTTTTAAAAATTATTTTAAAGGGTCTATCAACAGGCGTGGATTTATTAAAAATTATTTTAAAGGGTCCATCAACAGGCGTGGATTATTTTAAAAATTATTTTAAAGGGTCTATCAACAGGCGTGGATTATTTTAAAAATTATTTTAATGGGTCTATCAACGGGCGTGGATTATTTTAAAAATTATTTTAATGGGTCTATCAACGGGCGTGGATTATTTTAAAAATTATTTTAATGGGTCTATCAACAGGCGTGGATTATCTTAAAAATTATTTTAATGGGTCTATCAACAGACGTGGATTATTTTAAAAATTATTTTAATGGGTCTATCAACAGGCGTGGATTATTTTAAAAATTATTTTAATGGGTCTATCAACAGACGTGGATTATTTTAAAAATTATTTTAATGGGTCTATCAACAGGCGTGGATTATTTTAAAAATTATTTTAATGGTGTACCAAACTCCCTATATATCTTTCGATTTGCACGAAATTTTGCACAGCCTAATGATTAAGGTCTACAATGATGTGTGTTAGGTTTCGTGAAAATCGGTTCATATTTAGATATAGCTCCCATATATATTTTCGTCCGATTTAATGTAAATGGTGTACCAAAGTCCGTATATATCTTTCGATTTGCACGAAATTTTGCACAGCCTACTTATTTAGGTCTACATACATACATCATATGTTAAGTTTCCCGAAAATCGTTTCAGATTTAGATACATCTCCCATATATTTTTTTGTCCGATTTAAAGTAAATGGTGCATCAAAGTCCCAATATATCGTTCGATTTGCACGAAATTTGCACAGCATAATGAATTAGTTCTAGAATGATGCGTGTTAAGTTTCGTGAAAATCGGTTCAGATTTAGATATAGCATCTATATCTGAACAAATGAAAAATTTAGTATCGGTTGCAGAATGACATGTTTATGGATCCAATTTCATTTTACTGGTCCTTTAAACATAAGACGTCTGTTACGATTCATCTGTTGAACATACCCAAAGTGGTGAAGCGTATCATATAGTCGTCCGACTTTGCTACTATCCTTACTGTTTTTTTAACTCCACCTGACGTGACCCCAGAAATTATATTTTTTAAGACATATTTCTTGTCGGGGTTATTTTTTAAAGCATGCTTCTGATTTTCAGGACCACCTTAGTGGTAAATCTTTTTTAAGGATCTTTTAAAACATGATTTCGATTTTCAGGACCACCTCAAGCTCAGTCGTATTATTTAAATAATATTTTTTTCTAAACCATCTGAGGCATGGAATCATTGTTCCCTTGGACCATTAAAAAATCCTTTTTGTTGTTGTTGTTTTTATAGGTAATTTCCTTATTTTAATTTTTTTCTAAAGTTTTGGTTTCTTTTTTTTCGCCAATACACAATTTTCTTCTTCATGCACAACACACAGTAATGCCGCCTCTCAACAGGGTAATGGCACCACCCTCCTAATGATGCAAATCCTTGGGATCCGGTTTGCCGTATTGTTTCTCCCACCAGGCAACGAATTCCTTTTTACGCTGTTCACGTTGGGCAAAGTATTCGGGATATTGAGCCTTTTCCAAGGGATGCCAGTAATCCAAGACCCAATCGGGAGCCTCAACCTCACGTTCAAAGGCACAGCCACCGGGACTGTTGGCCACTAAAAAACAACAAATAATAACAACAACAATGAATGAAAGAAATAAAAAGCAACAACACCACCGATTTACATTTAATGGGTTGATAATGCTGAGTATTGAACAATTCCTGTTCACCGGCAGCCAACAATTTCACAGCCTTGGCCATATCCGTCACATTGCGATTCTCCTCGAAGCGTTGACGCAATTGTACGGCACGATAGCGGTAGATTTCTCTAAAGAAAAACAAAATAAGATGAATCCAAATTACATAACCTTTTCGGTACAGAGAATAGTTTTCATTTTGATTTGGATATCCTTACCTACGATCGTACCAGGCCTCGCAATTACGCAAAGCCCTCTTGTATAGGCTTTGGACACGGCGTGTGTGTGAAATAATACCGTTTGGTATATTATTCATTGTGGCGGAGATTTGTATTGGAATCCAATCGTCGTTTTTCAATATAATTCAACCAATCTGCGAACAACTGATTTCTAGTTGACAGCTCAGTGGTGTATGGATGGGGTAGTAGTATAACAATACAGGGTTGTATTTTTGGTATAAAATGGAATTAGTGGCTGACGTGTGCTAGGTTATGTGCAAAAAATATGGGCTTAATTTGAGTTTAGGGGCTCATTTCCGATTTTTCTGAAATTTTTACCACAGGCAGATCTCGTCTCCCTGATCACGAAAATATATGACATTCATGGGGGAATCCCATATTTCCCGAGATATGGACCTCTGAAGTTCCGGAATTCATATGCTCATAACTTGGACATTTATGGGCCGATAATGGTAATATTGACGGATATTTAGAGAAACATGTTTATTTAAAAGAAAATTTCGATCGCATAGCCGAATTTTCTATCTGTCCATAGGAGAAAGTCTTAAATCCCCGGCCGAAGGCCGGCTATGTAAAAAAACTTTGATATAAAGGAAATTTTAATCGCGTAGCCAATTCTTCCACCTGTCCATAGCAGAAGTCTTAAATCCCCGGCCGAAGGCCGGCTATTTAGAAAAAAATTAGTTTAAAAACATTGTTGACGCGTTAGCCGAATTTTCCGCCTGTCCATAGGAGAAAGTCTTAAATTCCCGGCCGAAGGCCGGCTATATAAGAAAAACTTTGATATAAAGGAAATTTTAATCGCGTAGCCAATTTTTCCACCTGTCCATAGCAAAAAGTGTTAAATCCCCGGCCGAAGGCCGGCTATTTAGAAAAAAATTAGTTTAAAAAACATTGTTGATGCGTTAGCCGAATTCTCCGCCTGTCCATAGGAGAAAGTCTTAAATCCCCGGCCGAAGGCCGGCTATTTTGGATAATTTTTAATTAAGACGAATTTAAGTGGAAATATAATGGGTACACTTTACAATCATACCAATATTACCTTCACCGATTCATAAATAACGAAGTTATGAGCATAGGAATTTCGGAACTTTAGAGGTCCATATCTCGGGAATTATGGACTTCCCCCATGAAAGTCATATATTTTCGTGATCAGGGAGACGAGATCTACCTGTGACAAAAATTTCAGAAAAATCGGAGATGAGCCCCTAAACTCAACTTGTTCCAAAATATGTTTTGGAAGCCATTAAAGGGTGTGGATTTTTAAAAATATTTTTAGTGACCATTAGCATCCGTAGATTTTTAAAAATAATTTTTCAAGGATCATAGGCCGCCGTAGATTTAAAATTATTAAAAGATATTTTCCAGAGGTTCTCTTCAGGCGTGGATTATTAGAAAATATTTTCCGTAGGTCCTCTTCTGACGAGGATTATTAAAACATATTTTCCATAGGTCGTCTTCTGGCGTATATTATTAAAATATATAATTCCCGGGGTCCCCTTCAGGTGTGGACTATTAAAAGATATTTGTAAGAAGTTCTTCCTTTAAAAATCCACGCCTTATGATGGTTGGAGCCTTGTAAGAAGTTCTTCCTTTAAAAATCCACGCCTTATGATGGTTGGAGCCTTGTAAGAAGTTCTTCCTTTAAAAATCCACGCCTTATGATGGTTGGAGCCTTGTAAGAAGTTCTTCCTTTAAAAATCCACGCCTTATGATGGTTGGAGCCTTGTAAGAAGTTCTTCCTTTAAAAATCCACGCCTTATGATGGTTGGAGCCTTGTAAGAAGTTCTTCCTTTAAAAATCCACGCCTTATGATGGTTGGAGCCTTGTAAGAAGTTCTTCCTTTAAAAATCCACGCCTTATGATGGTTGGAGCCTTGTAAGAAGTTCTTCCTTTAAAAATCCACGCCTTATGATGGTTGGAGCCTTGTAAGAAGTTCTTCCTTTAAAAATCCACGCCTTGGGATGGTTGGAGCCTTGTAAGAAGTTCTTCCTTTAAAAATCCACGCCTTGTGATGGTTGGAGCCTTGTAAGAAGTTCTTCCTTTAAAAATCCACGCCTTATGATGGTTGGAGCCTTGTAAGAAGTTCTTCCTTTAAAAATCCACGCCTTATGATGGTTGGAGCCTTGTAAGAAGTTCTTCCTTTAAAAAATCCACGCCTTATGATGGTTGGAGCCTTGTAAGAAGTTCTTCCTTTAAAAAATCCACTCCTTATGATGGTTGGATCCTTGTAAGAAGTTCTTCCTTTAAAAAATCCACGCCTTATGATAGTTCTATCTTGTGCGCATCTCATCCAATTTGAAAGACCATTTTCCGGGAAGTTGTCTTCTACTTGATCTTTCCATCGGATTCGTGACCTTCCCCTTCTGCGTGAACCATCACTTGGCACGCTTTTAAATGTCTTTTGAGCTGGGGCATCTTCATCCATTCTCATAAGATGGCCTAGCCAACTTAGTCGCTGCAGCTCGATCCGTCTGACTATGTCGGTGTCAAAGAATAGATGGTATAGCTCATGGTTCATTCGACGGCGATATTCACCATCGATGCAGCTCTTCACGGGTAATATCAGCGTCTTGTAGAGTGTGAGTTTGGTCTGGCGAGAGGTTGCCTTGCTTTTGAGTTGCTTTGGCCAACACTATTCTCCTCCGGAGTTCAAAGCTGATGTTATTAGTTTTGTTTATGGCGTTACCGAGGTATATAAAATCGTTCACTACCTCGAAGCTGTAGTTTTCAAGTTCCACAGTTGGTACAATCAGCTTGGTCTTCTCGCCGTTTACTGCCAGATCCACATTGGCAGACTCCTTCTCAATTTGTTCAAATGTGGCTGTTACCGCTCTCAGTGTTCGTCCCATTATATCGATGTCATCGACATAGGCGAGTAACATGTGTTGTTTGGTGTACAGAATGCCATTTCTGTTCACTTTTGCCTCTCGTATGACCTTTTCCAGCAGGATGTTAAAAAGATCACACGACAAACTGTCTGAATCCTCTTTCGGTATTAAAGGGCTCCGAGAGGTCCTTTCCGACTTTAACTGCTGATCTTGTGCCAGTTAAAATTATCCTGCATAGCCGTATTAATTTTTAAATTACGACACTCCTGATCGTACCATGGGTTTCTTGGTGGTGTTTTTTGGTACCCAAGTGTTGCTGCAGTTTGTAGGGAGTGGGCAATTCTCTGTCATTGTGCTTCTATATTATTATCGGGACAAGAAGTGCTTTCTTCAAGCAGGTGGGTAAGATGAGCGGAGTAGCCCTCGGCTACCTGTTGTGTTTGCAGCTTTTCGACGTCGAGTTTCCGTTTTGTATTAGATCGCACCTTTGCTGCAGCATTAAGACGGGTGTGTACCTTGGCTCCCACAATGTAATGGTCCGAATCGATATTCGCTCCCCGGATCGATCTGACGTCTAAAACACTGGATGAATGCCTTCCGCCTATCACAACATGATCGATTTGATTTCTCGTTGTTCGATCGGGAGAAATCCAGGTGGCCTTGTGTATATCGAGATGCTTGTATCTGGTGATGTTAACTACCCTGGTTTTTTCTGCCGCGAAGTCAATCAACCTCACGCCGTTGTCGGATGTTTCTTCATGAAGGCTGAATTTTCCGACGTTGGGGCCAAAGATATTTTCCCTTCCGATTTTTGAATGAAAAACTCCAAGCAGAATTTTAATGTTATGGGCAGAGCAGCGGTCATATGCTGTTTCAAGGCGCTCATAAAATATGTCTTTGGTCTGCTCATCTTTGTTTTCGGTCGGAGTATGGGCGCAAATGAGACTAGATAGCAATTCGCCCATCTACTGGAGTGAATCTGGAGACGAGGACTTTTATTCTCCTGTTAAACATAAATCCGCTGCCAAATTCACGTATCGTTTCATGGCAGCTATAATACAGGACTTAATCACCTGATTTACTTACACCAGTCCCATTTCATCGGATTTCCTGTAAGGCAATAATATCGGCTTTGTACTTCTTGAGCATATCTGCCAAAGCGAAAAGTGCGCCTGTCCTGTACAACGTGCGAACATTCCAAGTGCAGACTCGCAGATCGTGGTCCTTTATACAAAATTGTCCTTTATAATAAATCCATGATAGAACCTTAAAAAAATTTTTTTTAATCAACGTCTTGTCAAAAAATCAGCCACAAATTCCAATTGGAAAATATCCACCGCGTATAGACATGGATACTATTTAAATGGTACTGTACAGTACTCGCATTGTGACTGTACAACATGTCACAAAAAAATTTCCTCCACGACCAAAAATACAACCCTGCAATGTTGCAATCCACATACCTCTCATTTCTTTTTTGTATACAATTGGAATTCATTGCGAATTTTGTTTTTGGCGTTCGCGGTGTGTGTGTCCAAACAAAAATAAGAGAACCCAATCGATGACGAAAATAAATATTGGATTTTAAGCTGTTTAAAATCCCCACCGTGAAAATCTCCACATAATAAATGCGAACATTTTGTTCTCCACAACAAAAGGTAAGTCATCAATAAGAAGAAGAAGAAAAAATCCAATCAAAAATAAGAAATTTTTTTTGTTATGGAATGTGACGCGGAAAAAAAATTCCAACGCCGCCCTAAACACATTTCTTGTTTACACACCAGGCCAGGCGAACCACACATTCGTACGCACTCACAGACACACACATACACACACACCGACAGTAGTAAAAGAGTGCAGAACGTAAAAAAGGCGTAGTAAAAGAATTCTAGCAAAACAAAACCGTTGAAGAGAAGAGCGGCGTAGGCTCCATTGCGGAGCAAAAAGTTCACCTGAAACGCAATTCCAATTTGATAAACGAAAAAGAAATGGCGGGGAAGTCTCTTTGTTTTGTTGGGACATGAATTGACCGGTGGGTAATAAATGTAACCCCCTCTTTGCCACCCAAAACCCCATAGAACAATTTTTTTTGTTATTGTACTGTCCTCGTACAAAAACAGCAACAACAACAATTCAATGTGCGCAATTTGCCGGTTAATACAGCTGTTCTGTTGTGTGGTTTCGGCTCAGCATGTATCCAATAAGAAATAAGAAAACATGGATTTTTTAAAGAATATTTTTCAAGGGCCAACTGAGGCGTGGATTTATTAAAGAATATTTTTCAAGGGCCAACTGAGGCGTGGATTTATTAAAGAATATTTTTCAAGGGCCAACTGAGGCGTGGATTTATTAAAGAATACTGAGGCGTGGATTTATTAAAGAATATTTTTCAAGGGCCAACTGAGGCGTGGATTTATTAAAGAATATTTTTCAAGGGCCAACTGAGGCGTGGATTTATTAAAGAATATTTTTCAAGGGCCAACTGAGGCGTGGATTTATTAAAGAATATTTTTCAAGGGCCAACTGAGGCGTGGATTTATTAAAGAATATTTTTCAAGGGCCAACTGAGGCGTGGATTTATTAAAGAATATTTTTCAAGGGCCAACTGAGGCGTGGATTTATTAAAGAATATTTTTATTTTCAAGGGCCAACTGAGGCGTGGATTTATTAAAGAATATTTTTCAAGGGCCAACTGAGGCGTGGATTTATTAAAGAATATTTTTCAAGGGCCAACTGAGGCGTGGATTTATTAAAGAATATTTTTCAAGGGCCAACTGAGGCGTGGATTTATTAAAGAATATTTTTCAAGGGCCAACTGAGGCGTGGATTTATTAAAGAATATTTTTCAAGGGCCAACTGAGGCGTGGATTTATTAAAGAATATTTTTCAAGGGCCAACTGAGGCGTGGATTTATTAAAGAATATTTTTCAAGGGCCAACTGAGGCGTGGATTTATAAAGAATATTTTTCAAGGGCCAACTGAGGCGTGGATTTATTAAAGAATATTTTTCAAGGGCCAACTGAGGATTTATTAAAGAATATTTTTCAAGGGCCAACTGAGGCGTGGATTTATTAAAGAATATTTTTCAAGGGCCAACTGAGGCGTGGATTTATTAAAGAATATTTTTCAAGGGCCAACTGAGGCGTGGATTTATTAAAGAATATTTTTCAAGGGCCAACTGAGGCGTGGATTTATTAAAGAATATTTTTCAAGGGCCAACTGAGGCGTGGATTTATTAAAGAATATTTTTCAAGGGCGTGGATTTATTAAAGAATATTTTTCAAGGGCCAACTGAGGCGTGGATTTATTAAAGAATATTTTTCAAGGGCCAACTGAGGCGTGGATTTATTAAAGAATATTTTTGAGGCGTGGATTTATTAAAGAATATTTTTCAAGGGCCAACTGAGGCGTGGATTTATTAAAGAATATTTTTCAAGGGCCAACTGAGGCGTGGATTTATTAAAGAATATTTTTCAAGGGCCAACTGAGGCGTGGATTTATTAAAGAATATTTTTCAAGGGCCAACTGAGGCGTGGATTTATTAAAGAATATTTTTCAAGGGCCAACTGAGGCGTGGATTTATTAAAGAATATTTTTCAAGGGCCAACTGAGGCGTGGATTTATTAAAGAATATTTTTCAAGGGCCAACTGAGGCGTGGATTTATTAAAGAATATTTTTCAAGGGCCAACTGAGGCGTGGATTTATTAAAGAATATTTTTCAAGGGCCAACTGAGGCGTGGATTTATTAAAGAATATTTTTCAAGGGCCAACTGAGGCGTGGATTTATTAAAGAATATTTTTCAAGGGCCAACTGAGGCGTGGATTTATTAAAGAATATTTTTCAAGGGCCAACTGAGGCGTGGATTTATTAAAGAATATTTTTCAAGGGCCAACTGAGGCGTGGATTTAAGAATATTTTTCAAGGGCCAACTGAGGCGTGGATTTATTAAAGAATATTTTTTGAGGCGTGGATTTAAAGAATATTTTTCAAGGGCCAACTGAGGCGTGGATTTATTAAAGAATATTTTTCAAGGGCCAACTGAGGCGTGGATTTATTAAAGAATATTTTTCAAGGGCCAACTGAGGCGTGGATTTATTAAAGAATATTTTTCAAGGGCCAACTGAGGCGTGGATTTATTAAAGAATATTTTTCAAGGGCCAACTGAGGCGTGGATTTATTAAAGAATATTTTTCAAGGGGAATATTTTTCAAGGGCCAACTGAGGCGTGGATTTATTAAAGAATATTTTTCAAGGGCCAACTGAGGCGTGGATTTGTAAAGTTTTTTTTTAATTCACGCCTCTGGTTAATGGTGGATTTGCCAGGTTTGAAGCCGCATTGGTATGGTCCAATAATGTCATTGACCATTGTCTTTAGTCGTTCACACAGCACGCTGGATAGCACTTTATATGCGATATGAAGAAGGCTAATTCCTCTATAGTATAGGCACATATCGTATTGTATCTTTTTTTGTGCACGGGACACAGGAGCATTCCTCTAGCCGAGTGTGGGCAACTCACCCGACGCCTCAATTCATTTTTTTCTAGTTCTTATGGGTGAACTCGCGTCACATATTACCTCACTATTTCAACGGGTGAGAATATTTTTTCTAAGGCTGTCGGAGGCTGCCTCATGTAAAGAATAATTTTTTTCGGGGCTATCTGAGGAATATTTTTTCTAGGATTATCAGAAGCACACTTAAAAGAATAATTGTTTTTCATGGCTGTCGAAGGCTATCAGATGCTGAAGAATAATTTTTCCAAGGCTTTCAAAGACTAGATCGGAGGCTAACATATTGTACGAATCAATTTTCTATCAAGAAAAAAAATATTTTAAAAATCTACGCCTTTGTTGGACCCCTTTAAAAGTTATTTAAAAAATCTACGCCTTTGTTGGACCCCTTTAAAAGTTATTTAAAAAATCTACGCCTTTGTTGGACCCCTTTAAAAGTTATTTAAAAAATCTACGCCTTTGTTGGACCCCTTAAAAAATTATTTAAAAAATCTACGCCTTTGTTGGACCCCTTAAAAAATTATTTAAAAAATCTACGCCTTTGTTGGACCCCTTAAAAAATTATTTAAAAAATCTACGCCTTTGTTGGACCCCTTAAAAAATTATTTAAAAAATATATGCCTTTGTTGGACCCCTTAAAAAATTATTTAAAAAATCTACGCCTTTGTTGGACCCCTTAAAAAATTATTTAAAAAATCTACGCCTTTGTTGGACCCCTTAAAAAATTATTTAAAAAATCTACGCCTTTGTTGGACCCCTTTAAAATTATTTAAAAAATCTACGCCTTTGTTGGACCCATTAAAAAATTATTTAAAAAATCTATGCCTTTGTTAAACCCCTTCAAAAATTATTTAAAAAAATCTACGCCTTTGTTGGACCCCTTAAAACATTATTTTAAAAATATACGCCTTTGTTGGACCACTTAAAAAATTATTTTAAAAATATACGCCTTTGTTTGGACCCCATAACAAATATTTAAAAATCTACGCCTTTATTTTAAAAATCTTTTTGGACACCTTAAAAATTATTTAAAAAAACTGTTCTATTGTTTCAGAATAATCATGTCACAATCTACACAAGCTAGCCAAGAGTCACAACGCCAAACCGATACACCTTCCCCAAATACCACCACCTCAACACCTCTGTCCACTCCCAACTCATTGCATTCTTCCAGTTTCCTACACGATCATTCAGCTTCGGGGCAAACGGGTAAACATAAATCCGCCTTTCTACCATATCGACCACAGACCACCGTCCTCACCAATCTTCAAAGAGGTAATACAGAAGCCACATTTTGTCCCGTTGAAGTCAAACTATCATTTCATGAACGGGCCGGACAAGGTGAACTGACAGATGAACAAATTTTACAGCAGAAAGCCATAAATATCGACTTTAAAGATAGTTTCGGGTTTACACCTTTGCATTGGGTAAGTTAAGGATATTTCGATTTTCAATTTTTTTGTTTTCGATAATACATTTTAAATTTTCTCTCTCCTTTTTAGGCCTGTTACTATGGCCAATTTGCCACGGTACAATCATTGGTTGAGGCCGGTGCCAATATCAATGAAGAGGCCCCGGAAATGGTCACCCCTTTAATACTGGCCGCCTCGGGTGGTCATCATGAAGTTGTCCGGTTACTTTTGGATAAGGGTGCTGACTCGACACATATGGATATTGTGGGTAATACAGCGTTGATGTATGCCGCTGCTGGTAATCATCCGCATACTTGTAATGAGATATTATCCCGTGACCCGGATATGACGGCGACAAATGAAAATGGTGATACGGCCTATGCTTTGGCCATAGAGAATGGTTCCACGTTATCACAAGCTGTCCTGGAACAATATTTAACGGCTGTTTTGTCGTTATGAGAGGAGTTGCCGACGAGGGATGATGAAGAGGAAGGGGATGTGAAAATAAGTTAGGTTAACAGTAGAATAAAAAGGTAAGTAAATTCGATAAATAATTAGGACTTAGGAATGATAAATGTAATTGTGAGAAGAAAGACGAATAGAGGATACAAATGGTTCTCTATATAAATAAAATAGTCTTCCATATAAATAAAAAAATGTCCTACGTGTGAATAGAAAATTTTCCATATAAATAAAAAAAGTCTATAACGTTTTAAGGGGTCCAAAAGACGTAGATTTTTTAAATAATTGTGGATGCCTTTGCACCTGCAGCTGTATCTGTTACAAGTACATTAATTACAAATCCGAATGTTGACGAAACGGCTATTCTTTTGGCAAACGAGCAGGTCAAGACTGATGAAAATCAGTCTCTGGCTTACAAGACTGTAGTTCTGGAGATGACCTACACGGGACTCTAAACGTTATACGCGATAGTCTAGAGGAGCCTTCGACCAGTTAGACAGACTGATACCGGAAGAGCAATGTGGGGATACGCTTTCGGAGGAATTGCTACTGAATCTCACCCTAACTGATGATTAGCTGGACACCAGCCCAGCCAAGTCTGCACAGAAGGATTATTGTAGCATTAACAAAGGAAGCGCAGACCCTGTGGACCGACCGACTTCAAGTCGGACTACAACAGGTCCTGTGTCGGCACTTGCCGACAATAAACTTCAGCGTCAATCTGCGACTGAGGCGATGTCCGACGATGGGGAATCTGTCAAGACCTCAGCAACGGACGGCGGCTCAAATGTTGGAAAGGCACGAGAAGTAACTGATACGAAACACTACAAACGTGCTGTTTCGTATCAAATTCGTGGGGCGAGTCGAATAAAAATTTTTTAGGGGGTACCTAACAAAGGTACCTCTGATAGCTATTTTTATTCTACAGCCTTCGATAGCCTAGTGAAAAATTTCTTTAAATGGCATAGAATCTGAAAGCCTTTGAAAAATGATTGGTTCAATATGTTACCTTGGATAGGCTTGAAAAAATTATTCTTCGCTCTCTGACAGCCTCCGATAGCCTTAAAAAAAAATATATTCTGAATATAGACCAGCTTATGATAGCCTAGGAAAATTATTCTTTAGCCTTTGACCACCTCCGATAGCCTTGAAGCCTCCGATAAAGCCTTAAAATTATTCTTTAAACATGCCAAAATTCTTTAAACATGGAAAAATTATTCTTCAGCCTCCTATAGCATTGAAAAAATATTCTCTACATGATACAGCCTTTGATAGGTTTTGAAAATATATTCTTCAGCCTCTGACAGCCTTCAATAGCATTGAACACATTATTCTTTAGCATCCAATAGTCTTGGAAAAAATATTATCTAAATGATACAGACTTTGATAGTTTTAGACAAATTATTATTTAACCTCTGAACACCTCCGATAGCCTTGACAAACTTATTCTCTAAAATGAGAGAGCTTTGATAGCCTTGGAAAAAATATTCTCTAAATGATAGAGCATCTGCATTGTAAAAAAATAATCTCTAAATGGTACAGCCTCTGGCAGCATCCCACAGACTTGGAAAAATGTTCTCTAAATGATACAGCCTCTGACAGCCTTGGAAAAAATATTTCCTAAAAGATACAGCCTCTGATAGCCTCGGGAATAATATTTTGTGAATGATACAGCCTCCAATAGCCTTGGAAAAATAATCTTTGGCCTCTGACAGTTTTGGAAAAAATATTTTCTAAATGATACAACCTCTGATAGTCTTGGAAAAATATTATTTAGCCCCTGACCACCTTGGAAAATAGTATTATATGAATGATACAGTCTCTGATAGCAAGAAAAGAATAATCTTCAGCCTCTGACAGCTTCCGACAGCCTTGGAAAGAATATTCTCTAAATAATGCAGCTTCTAATAGGCTTGGTAAAAGGTCATTCAGCCTCTGAGAGCCTCCGATATGCTTAGAAAAAGGTCATTCAGCCTCTGACAGCCTCCGACAGCCTTAGAAATCTTGTTAAAAAATATTCTTTAAAATTTCCCGCCGTATGTAGGTCCCAAAAAATATTCTTTTAAATTCTAAGGCTTATATAGGCCACGAAAAATGCTTCATTTAAAAATGCACGCCTTATTGAGGTCCCGGAAAAATATTTGTTTAAAAAATCCTCGCCTATTTGAGGTCCCGAAAAAATATTCGTTTACAAAATCCACGCCTTAGGTCCCGAAAAATATCCTTCATCCTCTGCCGGTCTTGGAAAATGCTTCATTAAAAAATCCACGCCTTATATAGATCCCGAAAAATGTATTATTAAAAAATACACGGTTTATGTAGATCCTGAAAAATGCATTATTAAAAAATCCACGCCTTATGTAGATCCCGAAAAATACTTCATTAAAAAATCCACGTCTTATGTAGATCCCGAAAAATGCTTCATTAAAAAATCCACGTCTTATGTAGATCCCGAAAAATGCTTCATTAAAAAATCCACGCCTTAAAAATATTCCTTCAAAGAATCCACGCCTTAAAAATATTCCTTCAAAGAATCCACGCCTTATATAGGTTCCGAAATAATATTCGTTTAAAAAATCCATGCCTTATGTAGGTCCCGAAAAATTCTTCTTTAAAATTCCACGCCTTATGTGGGTCCCGAAAAATGTTTCTTTTAAAAACTCCACTGCTTATGTAGGCCCCCAAGAATAAAAATTAGTCCATTAAAAAAATCCACACATTCGCATCTTCCATTTATCAAAGAGGTCCCAAAAAATATTCGTTTACAAAATCCACGCTTATTGAGGTCCCGATAAAATATTTGTTTACAAAATCCACGCCTTATTGAGGTCCGGATAAAATATTCGTTTACAAAACCTACGCCTTATTGAGGTCCGAAAAAATATTCGTATACAAAATCCACGCCTTATTGAGGTCCCGAAAAAATATTCGTTTACAAAATCCACGCCTTATTGAGGTCCCGAAAAAATATTCGTTTACAAAATCCACGCCGAAAAAATATTAGTTTACAAAATCCACGCCTTAGGTCCCGAAAAAATATTAGTTTACAAAATCCACGCCGAAAAAATATTAGTTTACAAAATCCACGCCTTAGGTCCCGAAAAAATATTAGTTTACAAAATCCACGCCTTAGGTCCCGAAAAAATATTAGTTTACAAAATCCACGCCTTAGGTTCCGAAAAATATCCTTCATTCTCTGCCGGCCTTGGAACACTGTTCGAAAAATGTTCGTTTAAAAAATCCACGCCTTATTGAGGTCCCTACAAAATATTATTTTAAAAAATCCACGCCTTATTGAGGTCCCTACAAAATATTATTTTAAAAAATTTACGCCTTATTGAGGTCCCTAAAAAATATTATTTTAAAAAATTCACGCCTTATTGAGGTCCCTAAAAAATATTATTTTAAAAAATCCACGCCTTATTGTGGTCCCGAAAAAATATTACTTTAAAAAATCCACGCCTTATTGAGGTCCCGGAAAAATATTTGTTTAAAAAATCCACGCCTTATTGAGGTCCCGGAAAAATATTTGTTTAAAAAATCCACGCCTTATTGACGTCCCGGAAAAATATTTGTTTAAAAAATCCACGCCTTAGGTCCCGAAAAATATCCTTCATCCTCTGACAGCCTTGGAACATTGTTCGAAAAATATTCGTTTAAAAAATCCACGCCTTATGTAGATCCCGAAAAATGCTTCATTAAAAAATCCACGCCTTATGTAGATCCCGAAAAATATTCTTTTAAAAAAATCCACGCCTTATGTAGGTCCCGAAAAATTCTTCTTTAAAATATCCACTCCTTATATAGGTCCCCAAGAAAAATATTTGGATTTGATAAAAATTAGTCCCTTAAAAATTCCAAACATTCGCATCCTCTATTCATCAAAGACCTCAACCAAAAAAATTGTCATTCATTGAAAAATACTACCTCCTTCCACACCCTCTTCGCATTCGACATTTTTTTTTTCACCACTCACTTGTTGTCTTGTGGGACAGAAGACACTCACAAATGTGTGTATGCCCCCGCCACAATGGCAACCATTCATCATATGAGGCGACTGGCCAGCTCGGCTGATGCTCTTTTTTCTTTGCATTGCCTCCTCCTCTGTGGCAATATGTCAATAATGACGTGTTGGCGTTGTATGCCGATCGGCATGTTTTTGTTCGCTCTGTTTTTTTAATTTTCCCAGAATGCTTTTGTTGTTGTTGTAGAAGCTACTCTAAGTGCACATTATTACATTATTATGGACGATTTCATTTTTGTGTGTTTTTTTGCAGAGTGGTTGTTTTTGTTGGGTGCATGGCTTCAATACAAATTGAGGTCTCCCTCGTTTCACTTATGACGTGGCTTCTTCCGTCCCGTCCCATGTCTGGGCCTTCACATTAAATTTGGGGTCTTTGGCTTGGCCTCAACTTCCTGAGTAAATCTCGAGATACAACTGCAAACTGTCGGTAGTGAATGCTGGACGTCAATTCAAAAGTGCCAATAAAAGGGCGGGCAGGCTGGCACCCCAAAGGAAAAGTCAGGCGAGGCGAGGAGGGGCCATGGCAGACTTTTTCTTTTGGGGTGATTTGTTTTTGTTGTTTACTGTGTTACATTGTTGTTTAAGACTAGGGGGTCGAGTGGTGGAGTATGCAGGAGTACTTACTCCAAAAAGTGCCAATGGTCTGAATTCATGACATGCAGCGGATTTTATTGTGTTACTGCATTTTTTCTCTCTCTCCTCCCACTTCTCGGTTTCACATTCTTCTTCTAAATAGTTGAAAATTTCCATGATTTTTTACGACTTTTTAATAGACTCGAAAATGGAACTCCCTCATCGTCGTCGTCCACCTCTTTTCTTGGCAAACTTTTGCAATGTTGCGAACTGTGTCTTCGATTTTTTTATCGTCGCCGTCATCGTTAGCATCCATAAAATAGTTTTTTATTGATTAAGAATAAAATGTTGTGTGATGACCTCTTTTTCTTCTTCTTCTACTTTGGATTGCGTGTGGACTCTGGATGATGGCCCATCCATACAATGATGGTGAATGGGAAATATATCCGGTAGTTTAATTGATGGTTTTTTTTTCGTTACGATTTGGGGTTTTTTTATTGGAGTTCAAACTCAAGGAAACTCAATGTAAAAAATTCGAAGGTAGTAAACAAGAATAAGGGGTGGATTGGAAATGGAAGACCCCTTAAAGGGTCTCTTGAAAATAGAAGACCCTTTAAAGAGTCTCCTGACGATAGAAGCCATTTCAAAGGGTTTCTAGGGCATATGTTATTTACGTTGGTTTTTTTTTATTTACGAATATTTTTTCGAGACCTACATAAGACGTAGATTTTTTAAACGAATATTTTTTCGAGACCTACATAAGACGTAGATTTTTTAAATACAATTTTTTGAGACCTACATAAGGCGTGGATTTTGTTTAAGGCGTGGATTTTTAAAGGAATATTTTTTCTGGATCTACATAAGGCGTGGATTTTTTAAAGGAATATTTTTTCTGGATCTACATAAGGCGTGGATTTTTTAAACGAATATTTTTCGGGACCCTACATAAGGCGTGGATTTTTTAAGAATAATTTTTCCAAGGCTATCAGAGACTGTATCATTTTTGCCACGGCTGTAAGAGGCTGAAGACAACTTTTTTCAAGGATATCTGATTCTGTATCATTTGCAAAATATTTTTTTTCCAAGGCTGTCGGAGGCTGATGAATTTTTTTCCAAGGATATCAGAGGCTGTATCATTCGCAGAATATTTTATCCAAGCCTGTCGGAGGCCATATCATTTAGAGAATATATATTTTTTTTGCAAGGCTGCAGAGGCTATATCATTTGCAGAATATTTTTTCGAGGATATCAGAGACTGTATCTTTTACAGAATATTGTTTCCAAGGCTCTCAGAGGCTGTAACTTTTAGAAAATATTTTTTCCAAAGCTGTCGGAGGCTGTCAAAGGCTGAAGAATATTTTTTCCAAGGATATGAGGGACTGAATCATTTTGAAAATATTTTTTCCAAGGCTGTCGGAGACTGTCAGAGGCTGATGAATATTTTTTCCAAGGCTATCTAGTGGCTCTACCATTTTCCAAGACTTTCAGAGGCTGTATCATTTAAAGAATATTTTTTTCAAGGATATCATAGGCTGTATCATATGCAGAATATTTTTTCCAAGGCTGTCGGAGGCTGCCAGAGGCTAAAGAATAATTTTTCCAAGGCTATAGGAGCCTGCTGACTTATTTAATTTTGTCAAGGTTTTCGGAGGCTGGATTATTAAAATAATAATTTTTTCAGTTCAATCGGAGACTGATTTATTAAAAAAAATTATGGCAGAGGCTGAAGGGGATGATAGATACCAAGTCCAGGCTTATCTTGATCCCTCTTTCATCTCAATTGTGGACACTGTCCTCCCCGTGGTGCCACCTGGGGTAGCTATTTTCATCACCCGATGAAATAGTGAGCCGCAAGTTCACCCATAAGAACTATAAAAAATGGGTTAAGGCGTCGGGTTAGCTGCCCACACTCGGAAAACCGAACCTACTATGAAAAAGCCACGAAAAAGAAAACCAAACCCACCTAATGTTGACGATCCCCACAAACGTTTAAAGGACCAGGATCTGCGAATCTGCACTTGGAATGTGGGCATGTTGTGCAGAACAGGCTCAGTGTTCGCTTTGGCGGATGTACTCAAGAAGTACAAAACCGATAAAAGATAAAGATGAACAGACCAAAGACATATCTTACGAGCTCCTAGAAACAGCATATGACCGTTGCCGTGACCATGACATTAAAATTCTGCCAGGAGATTTTAATAAAAAAATCGGAAGGGCAAATATTTTTGGTCCCACTGTCGGAAAATTCAGCCTGCATGAAGAAACATCCGACAACGGCATGAAGTTGATTGACTTCGCGGCAACAAAAAACATGCTAGTTAGCACCACCAGATTCAAGCATCTAGATATACACAAGGCCACCTGGATTTCTCCTTATCAAGCAACGAGAAATCAAATTGACCATGTTGTGGTAGACGGAAGGCATTCGTCCAGTGTTTTGGACGTTCGATCGAACCGAGGAGCGAATATTGATTCGGACCATTACCTTGTGACAGCAAAGGTACGCACCCGTCTTAATGTAGCAGCAAAGGTGGGATCTAATGTATCACGGAAACTCGACGTCGAAAAGCTGCAAACACAGCAGCTAGCAGAAGCCTACTCCGCACAACTTACCCAACTGCTTGACGAAAGTACCCTTTGTCCCGATAATAATATAGAAGCACAGTGGCAGAGAATTGCCACTCCCCACAAAATGCAATATAAGGAACACTTGGGTACCAAAGACCACCATCAAGAAATCCGTGGTACGATCAGGCGTGTCGTAATGCTACCGATATAAAAAACGTAGGGTATAGGGCAACCCTGCGGACAGTAGCAACACGTAATGCGATTGAGAACTATCGGGAGAAAAGGAGAGAGGAGAAACGTATTTTTAGAAAAAAGAAGAAAGAACAAGAAAAACTTGAGCGTGAACACATCGAGATGTACAGGGGTCAGAATGAAGTCCGAAAATTTTACCAACGGGGAAAACACCAAACCGAAGGTTTTGGTGCAGGCACATCCTCCTGTAGAGATGAAGAAGGAAACCTGGTGACAGATGCAGACAACGTGCTGATGATTTGGAAGGAGCATTTTGAACAACTTCTGGTATCAAATAGTAGCGGTGAAGAGGATACCCCAGAACCAATAAGAAATGATGGTATAGAGTATATACCAACTAGCCAAGATGAGGTCAGAATAGCAATCAATCGACTGAAGAATAATAAAGCAGCAGGTGCCGATGGGTTACCAGCCGAACTATTCAAGACTGGTGGTCAGATGCTGGCCAGGAACATGCACCAGCTGATTAGTACAATTTGGCTAGAGGAATGCATGCCCAATGATTGGAACCTCAGCATCCTGTGCATAAAAAGGAGACAAGACGATATGTGCCAACTATAGAGGAATTAGTCTCCTTCCCATCGCATATAAGGTGGTATCCAGCGTATTGGACCATACCAATGCGTCTTCAGACCTGGCAAATCCACCATTGACCAGATTTTCACTCTGCGCCAAATCCTGGAAAATACCCACGAAAAACACATCGACACATACCATCTATGAAGCCGCATTCTACAGCCCTATCCGTTCAGATGTGTATAAAGCCATGTCTGCGTTTGGCATTCCTGTAAAATTAATCTGGCTATGCAGGATAACTTTAACTGGCACAAGATCAGCAGTTAAAGTCGAAAAGGACCTCTCGGAGCCCTTTAATACCGAACGAGGATTCAGACAAGGTGACAGTTTGTCGTGCGACCTTTTTAACATTCTGCTGGAAAAGGTCAAACGGGAGGCAAAACTGAACAGAAATGGCATTCTGTACACCGTAGGCGAGTAACATGTGTTGTTTACTCGCCCACGCCGATGACATCGACATAATGGGTCGAACATTGAGAGTGGTAACAGCCACCTTTGAACAAATTTAAAAGGAGTCTGGCAGTAAACGGCGAGGAGACCAAGCTGATGGTATCAACGCGCAAAACGTCCAGTAGACTCGGTCCATCTGTGGAACTTGAGAACTACAGCTTCGAGGTAGTCAAAGATTTTATATACCTTGCTACCGCCATAAACAAAACGAATGACATCAGTTTTGAAATTCGGAGAAGGATAGTGTTGGCCAACCTACTATGGTCTGAGCAAACAACTCAAAAGCAAGGCCACCTCACGCCAGACCGAACTTACACTCTACAAGACGCTGATACTACCCTTGCTGTTATATGGATCTGAAGAATGGGTACTTGCGCAAGCAGATGAGGCAGCTCTTGGGGTTTTTTATGAAAAATTCTCCGAAAGATCTATGGGCGTTGACGGTGAATATGGCCGTCGAATGAACCATGAGTTGTACCAGCTATTCTCGGACATCGACATTGTCAGACGTCTTGAACTGCAGCGACTACGTTGGCTAGGTCATGTTGTGAGAATGGATGAAGATGACCCAGCCCAGAAGGCATATAAAAGCGAACCAGCTGCTGATGGTTCACGCAGAAGGGGAAGGCCACGAATAAGATGGAAAGACCAAGTGGAAGACAACATTGCCGAATATGGTCTTACAAATTGGAAAAACTGCGCAAAAGACCGACGCGCCTGGAAATCTTTTTTAAGCTCAGCTTATGGAACGAAAGTTCTGTCACAAGCCAGAAGAATAAAATTTTTTTCAAGACTATCGGAGGCTGATTAAAAAATTTATGTCTTTCAGGGCTTCCTTAAAAAATTATTTTAAAAATCTGTGTCCACAATGCCGTAGATTTTTAAAATAACTTTTTGAAGGGGTCCCACAAAGGCGTAGATTTTTAAAATAACTTTTTGAAGGGGTCCCACAAAGGCGTAGATTTTTAAAATAGTTTGTTAAGGTTTTTAAAATTGATTTTATGGTCACCTGATCGTCCTTTATGCCTGTGTAATTGCTCTTCCGCTTCGTCAATTGTCTGCCAAATTTAAACCCTTTAATCTGTAACCTGACCTACGTCAATACAAAAAAGAGTAGAATTTTTTTGTTTCAATTTTGTATCGGAAGTTACTCTGCTGCATGTCTTGCAGGTCGGCATGTCTGCCAGACCTCCTGTCACATTAAGAGCAGCCTGCAAAAAATATGACATTTTATTGCAGACAACAGCGAATGCAACCAGAAAAAAAACGAACGTACTCCACTTCTCAGCGGGTTGGTGTGTGCGTGTGTGTGCGAATGTGTGTGGTGGTTAATTAAAATCGGAAACTGATGTTGGAAACGCCCGTCCGTTACAAACAACAACACATCAGCCTCCTTTACCTCTTCGATGTGATGCGATTTTGAATCTCGTGCATGGGAGAGGTTGGAGGTTTGCGGGACTAAAAATTTGTATTGCAAAATTATTTATGCATGAGACACGTGTAACCACAACAACAGATACATAGATATTGTTGTTGCAACACAACATCAGTAGCTGCAGCAGCATCATCATCAGCAGGCGAATGAATGCTGGCTGAGCCAATAAATTGCCCATCCAATACTACAACAACAATACAAATAATTCATAAAATACAACTTCCGTTCTTGCAACAGACGCCTGCCTCAGTGGCAACAAGAATAACAACAAAAACATCACGAAGATGATGATGTTTTCATTTTCTTATTTTGTTGCACAGCCCGGCCTCGTCCTCCTTATCTCTCCTCGATTTGCGTCTTTGGGACTTTTCTGTCATTTTTTTTTTTGTTAGTCAGTATGCCACAGCCACTGCACATTCCAATGGACTTCCTTTTGCGAGGCAGCAGCCAACAGCAACACCACCAGGCACGCATTTAAATGCCACACATATACCCGTATTCATGGGGTCTTCGGGGGAAAAATGTAGCGCTGGCATCTTTGACGGGGTAGTGTTGATGACTAGTCTCCTGCTCAAATATGGTTCGCATGGAATAAATATGCAGTGTAGACTACAGCGGGATTACAAGAATTTCCGCATAGTAAACTTACTAACCCGACTACAATGTATGCGGAGTTTTGGTGATGATCAAAATAAAGGAAATATTCTGAAAAAATCAGGACATAAAAAATAATTTAAATCTCACTTTCATCAATAAAATTTATATTAAACTGGGTATCCCACAAAATAATTATCAATTGTGGGTCACTTTTTAACGTAGCTCCCACACAACGACATCGATATTTTTCTGGACTTCGAGGATTTCAGCAGCGATTTTCAAACGAAATGGCTGTCATTTGACATTTTGGATTCTCATAAGGTGTCAAACATTCCTACCCAAAAATTATCAATATCGATCCACTTTTAAGGGTAGTTCACATATAACGGTACCCCGGATTTTTGATATTTTGGTGATTTCGACCACGTTTTTCATCCGCAATGGCTGTAATTTGGTATTTTTGATTCTCATTGGATAGATAATCTTCCTACAAAAAATGATCAGTATTGACCCACATTTAAGTGTAGCTCCCATATAACGATACCCTCAAATTTCGCTATTTTGGCAATTTTCAGCACATTTTTTCAACCGATTTGTTTGTAATTTGGTATTTTTGATTCTCATTGGGTAGCGATTCTTCCTACAAAAAATTATGACTATCGGTCCACTATTAAGGGTAGCCTCCATTAATGGTAGCCATCAAAAATTCGATTTTTCGAGATTTTAGGCAAATTTTTTCAACCGATTTGTATGTAATTTGGTATTTTGGATTCTCATTGGGTAGCAAATCTTCCTACCAAAAATTATGAATATTGATTCACTTTTTAGGATAGCTCCCTTGTAATGTTATTTCCCAAATTTCGATTTTTCGGGATTTTGGACATGTTTTTCAAGCGAAGTGGCTGTAATATGGTATTTTGGATTCTCATTAGGTAGAAAATCTTCCTACAAAAAATTATGAATATTGGTCCACTATTAAAGGTAGTCTCCATTAAGGATAGCCTCCAAAATGTCGATTACTGCAGATTTTGGGGCATGTTTTTCCACTGAATTAACTGTAATTTGGTATTGTGGATAGTCATTGGGTGCCAAAACTGCCTAACAAAAATTATGACCATTGGTCCAATTTTTAGGGTAGCTTCCATATAATGTTATTTTCCAAATTTCGATTTTACCGGATTTTGGGCATGTTCTCCAACCAAATTGACTATAATATAGTATTTTGGGTTCTCAATAGGTGCCAAAACCTTCCTACCACAAATTATAAATATTGGTCCGCTTTTTAGTATAGCTTCCTTATAATGGTATTTCCCAAATTTCGATTTTTGCGGATTTTGGACAAGTTTCCCAACCGAATTGGGTGTAATTTGGTATTTTGGATTCTCATTAGTTACCAAACCTTCTTAACAAAAATTATCAATTTTGGTTCACTTTTTGTGGTAGCTCCCATGTAATGGTACCTTCCAAATTTCAATTTTTGCGGATTTTGGACAAGTTTCCCATCCGAATTTTGTGTAATTTGGTATTTTGGATTCTCATTAGTTACCAAACCTTTTTACCAAAATTTATGAATATGGGTCCACTTTTTAGGGTAGCTCCCATGTAACTGCGCCTTCCGAATTTCGATGTTTGCGGATTTTGAGAATGTTTTTCAAGCTAATTGTCTGTAATTTAGTATTTTGCATTCTCATCAAGTGCCAAACCTTCCTACAAAAAATTGCGTATATGGGTCCACTTTTTGGGGTAGCTCCCATGTGACGGTACCTTCCAAATTTCGATTTTTGCTGATTTTGGGCATGTTTTTCAACCGAAATGTCTGTTATTTGACATTATGGATTCTCATAAGGCGCCAAATCTTCTTACCAAAAATTATGAATGTTGGCCCATTTTTTAAAATAGCTCCCATGTAAATGTACCTTCCAAATTTCGATTTTTGCTGATTTTAGGCATGTTTTTCAACCGAAATGACTGTTATTTGACATTATGGATTCTCATAAGGTGTCAAAACTTCTTACCAAAAATTATGAATTTTGGTCCATTTTTTTAGGGTAGCTCCCATTTGACGGTACCTTCCAAATTTCGATTTTTGCTGATTTTGGGCATGTTTTTCAACCGAAATGGCTGTTATTTGACATTATGGATTCTCATAAGGCGCCAAATCTTCTTACCAAAAATTATGAATGTTGGACCATATTTTAGGGTAGCTCCCATGTAAGGACACCTTTCAAATTTCGATTTTTGTGGATTTTGGGCGAGTTTTTCAGCCGAATTGACTGTAATTTGATATTTTGTGTTCTCATTTGATAGTAAATCTTCATACCAAAAATGATCAATATTGGTCAACTTTTTAGGGTAGCCTCCATACAACGGTACCCATAATTTGCGGAATTTTGATGTTCTTGAGCACGTTTATCAATCGAAGTGGCTAAAATTTAGCATTATGGATTATCATTAGTTGTCAAACCTGCTTGCCAAAAATTATCAATTTTGTTCCACTTTTTAGGGTAGCTCCCATGTAACGGTACCTTTGAAATTTCGATTTTTGCGGATTTTGGGCATGTTTATCAACCCAAGTGGCTGTAATTTGATAGTTTGGATACTAATTGGCTAGCAAATCTTCCTACCATAAGTTATGCATATCGATCCCCTTTAACGTATAGCCCTAATATAACGTACCTCCGTAATTTTCGATTTTTTTAAATTTTTTTTTCTGTATTTTTTTAATAAATTTTTTCCAAGGTCCTTTTGTAGTTCCCAAATAATTCTGATCATTTTCCGAGTAAAAGTAAAACCAATGCTTCTTGTTCTCCATCCTCCTCTGGGGAAATAACCAAAAACAAAATATCTACAAAATAGTCCCCCGCAATGTGCGGTGGAGCCAAAACCATCATCATCATTATCATCATCAACAAAAAATTCCAAGAAGAAGAAGAAAAAGACATAACCAAAAAATAGAAACTTCCTCGCAGCAGCAGAGCCCAAAAGTATGGCTGGCTGGCGCTCATCATAAAAACCAACAACAATGTTGAGATGAAAATTTCAGTAATATTACTAGCACTACTGCCTGTCAGGAGGGGGAGGAAGAGGTGGTTGCCGGATAGATGGCTGACTGACTGGGATGTATAAATGTGTGGCTGTATGTGCCCGATTGGGACCCGATGGAGTACACCGAAGCAGCAGCGGGCTATAAAAGAATTCCCTACCCGGGCCGACAAACAACGAAGAGGTAAAGGATGAAGAAAGAATTTTGTTCACACGCACACACATAAAAAACGACAGCCCCAACAACAACAACGGTAGTATTTTAACCATTTCAAATTCCAGCAACAACACAATGCTTCGGTTATGGCTCTTTGGGGCTCATACAATGTAGTTTTTTAAGGATACTATTTTTTGTAGCTGCTGCTGCTGCTCCTTCTTCTTCCACTTATTACTATATATACGGTCAAGGACACGCCCAGTTACAACAGAAGGCAATCACGAAGAGCAGGGTGAGGATAAGGAGGATGATGAGGAAAAACAAAACTGTGCTTTAAATGAGCTGCTTAGTTGGAGACCAACAATGAACGAACGACACTGACGGACGACTGATGATGATGGTGATGTTGACAAGAGAATGATGATATGTTGTGGTTGTGCCTTTTCCCGCTTGCTTGCAGGGTACTTGGTGAAAAAAAAAATACTTCTATCCTAAAAAAAAGACGAACGAAATGAAACTGAGATTCATTACTGACATAAAAGTACGTGTTTTATTATGCGAAGGAAAATAATAATAATACAATGGGCACCCTGTGGCCCCCTTCTTCCATCTCTTCTATCCCGCAACCGTTTCGAAGTAGCCGAGAAATGTGGAAACTAAAAGACAGACATTGTAACAATTTTTAAGTTTTGTGACAACAACAACAAGTACAAAAGGAAATCAATGTAGAGGAAGTGTGTGGATTAGGCCGAGCAAGGGGATTTCCTTAAAATATCGAATTTTGAGAGGTACCTTATAATGAGAGGTACCCCGAAATTTTAATCAATATGGATAGTTTTTGGTAGAGCGATTTACTAACCAATTAGAAACCAAAATACCAAATTACAGCCACTTCGTTTGAAAAACATTCCTAAAATCCGCAAAAATCAAAATTTGGGAGGTACCGTTACATTGGAGCTACTCTAAAAAGGGGACCAAAATTAATAATTTTTGGTAGGAAGATTTTTGATACCCAATGAGAATCCACAATGTCAAATTGCAACCATTTCGGTTGAAAAACAAGCCAAAAATCCGCAAAAATCGAAATTTGGAAGGTACCGTTACATGGGAGCTACCTTAAAAAGTGGATTAAAATTTATAATTTTTTGTAGGGAGATTTGGTACCCAATGAGAAGCCATAATTACAGTCACTTTGTTTGAAAAACATGACCAAAATCCGCAAAATATCGAAATTTAGAGGTCCCATTATATGGGGGTCTACCCTGAACATCGATTAATATTTATAATTTTTGATAGTATGATTGACTGTCCAATTAGAAACCAAAATACCAAATTACAGCCAATTCGGTTGAAAAATATGCTCAAAATCCGCAAAAATCGAAATTAGGAAGGTACCGTTACATTGGAGCTACTCTAAAAAGTGGACCCATATTCATAATTTTTGGTCGGAAGGTTTGGCACACAATGAGAATCCAAAATACAAAATTACAATGAATTCGATTGATAAACGTGCTCAAGAACCTTAAAATTCCACAAATTATGGGTACCGTTATCAGGAGGCTATACTTAAATATAGACCAATATTGATAATTTTTGGTAGGAAGATTTGCTAGCCAATGAGAACCCAAAATATCAAATTACAGCTAATTTGATTGGAAAACATCCACAAAATCCGCAAAAATCGAAATTTAAAAGGTAACATTACATGGGAGCTACCCTAAAAAGTGGACCCATATTCATAATTTTTGGTAGGAAGATTTGGTACCCAATGAGAATCCAAAATACCAAATTACAACCAATTCGATTGGTAAACGTGCTCGATAACCTCAAAATTCCACAAATTATGGGTACCGTTATATGAGGGCTACCATAACATGTCGACCAATATTGATCATTTTTGGTAGAGATATTTGCTATAAAATGAGAACCCAATATATCAAATTACAGCTAATTCGGTTGAAAAACATGCCCAGAACGCAAAAATCGAAATTTGGAAGATACCATTAGTTTGGAGCTATCCTAAAGTGTGGACCCATATTCATAATTTTTGGTAAGAAGGTTTAACACCAAATGAGAATCCATAATGCACAATTTCAGCCACTTCGGTTGATAAACATTCCCAAAAAATGCAAAAATCGAATTTTCAAGCGTACCTTTACATGGGAGCTACCATAAAAATTGGAACCATATTTATAATTTTTGGTAGGATAATTGACTACTCAATATGAATACAAAATCTAAATTTAGAGACAAATTTCCGATGACAAATGCGTCTGAAATCCTCAAAATTCCGAAAATTAGGGGTATCTTCATATGGGGTCTAAACAAAAAAATGGAACAATATTGATAATTTGTGGTATGAAGATTTGCTATCCATTGAGAATCCAAAACACCAAATTACAGCCACTTCGGTAGATAAATCTGCCAAAAATCATCACTTTCAAAATTACGCCTCAGGTCCTGAAGGTCTTGAATAAGTTTTACATTCTTAAAAAAATCCACGCCTTGATGGACCAGGGGCCCGAACAAAATATTCTTAAAAAAATCCACGCCTTGATGGACCAGGGGCCCGAACAAAATATTCTTAAAAAAATCCACGCCTTGAAACCACCAAAATATTTTAAAAAATTTGATGGACCAGGGGCAATGAGAACAAAAATTCTTAAAAAAATCCAGATGGACCACGGGCCCGAACAAAATATTCTTAAAAAAATCCACGCCTTGATGGACCAGGGGCCTGAAATCAAAATATTCTTAAAAAAATCCACGCCTTGATGGACCAGGGGCCCGAACAAAATATTCTTAAAAAAATCCACGCCTTGATTGTGCCCGAACAAAATATTCTTAAAAAAATCCACGCCTTGATGGACCACGGGCCCGAACAAAATATTCTTAAAAAAATCCACGCCTTGATGGACCAGGGGCCCGAACAAAATATTCTTAAAAAAAATCCACGCCTTGATGGACCAGGGGCCCGAACAATATATTCTTAAAAAATCCACGCCTTGATGGACCAGGGGCCCGAACAAAATATTCTTAAAAAAATCCACGCCTTGATGGACCAGGGGCCCGAACAAAATATTCTTAAAAAAATCCACGCCTTGATGGACCAGGGGCCCGAACAAAATATTCTTAAAAAAATCCACGCCTTGATGGACCAGGGGCCCGAACAAAATATTCTTAAAAAAATCCACGCCTTGATGGACCAGGGGCCCGAACAAAATATTCTTAAAAAAAATCCACGCCTTGATGGACCAGGGGCCCGAACAATATATTCTTAAAAAATCCACGCCTTGATGGACCAGAGTTACGAAAAAAAATTTCTTTAAAAAATCCACGCCTTGATGGACCAGAGCCTCGAAAAAAAATATTCTTTAAAAAATCCACGCCTTGATGGACCAGAGCCTCGAAAAAAATATTCTTTAAAAAATCCACGCCTTGATGGACCAGAGCCTCGAAAAAAATATTCTTTAAAAAATCCACGACTTAATGGACCAGAGTTACGAAAAAAAAATTCTTTAAAAAATCCACGACTTGATGGACCAGAGTTACGAAAAAAAAAATTCTTTAAAAAATCCACGCCTTGATGGATCAGAGTTTCGAAAAAAATATTCTTTAAAAAATGCACGCCTTGATGGACCAGAGCTTCGAAAAAAATATTCTTTAAAAAATCCACGCCTTGAGGGATCAGAGTTTCGAAAAAATATTCTTAAAAAATCCACGCCTTGATGGACCAGAGCCTCGAAAAAAATATTGTTAAAAAAATCCACGCCTTGATGGACCAGGGGCCCGCCTTGATGGATCAGAGTTTGGAAAAAAATATTCTTTAAAAAATGCACGCCTTGATGGACCAGAGCTTCGAAAAAAATATTCTTTAAAAAATCCACGCCTTGATGGATCAGAGTTTCGAAAAAATATTCTTTAAAAAATACACGTCTTGATGGACCAGAGCTTCGAAAAAAATATTCTTTAAAAATCCACGCCAGAGCCTCGAAAAAAATATTCTTTAAAAAATCCACGGCTTGATGGACCCAGAGCCCCAAGAAAAAATATTCTCTAAAAAAATCCAAGCCTTGAAGGACCATAGCCTCGAAAAAAAATATTTTTTAAAAAAATCCGCAACTTGATGTGGACCAGAGCCTCGAAAAAAATATTCTTTAAAAAATCCATGCCTTGATGGACCAGAGCCTCGAAAAAATATTCTTTAAAAAATCCATGCCTTGATGGACTATAGCCTCGAAAAAAATATTCTTTAAAAAATCCATGCCTTGATGGACCATAGCCTAAAAAAATATTAATTAAAAAATCCACGCCTTGTTGTTTGTATTATTTTTTTTCAATTTTTATTTACTTTTTTATTGTATTTGTTGTTATATTTAATATTTTAAATATTTTAATTTTTATTTTTTTTTAATTTTTTATTAATTTTTATTTTTTTATTAATTTTCATTAATTTTTATTTTATTTTTTTTTAATTTTTATTTTCTTTTTTTTCAATTTTACTTGTACTTGTTGTTATATTTTTAATATTTTATTATTTTTTATTAATTTTTATTTTATTTTTTATAAATTTTTATTTTATTTTTTATTTTTTTTTTTTTTTTTTATTATTTCATAAAGTTTATAATTTCATTTAATCCCAAAAAGCCCGCTAAATTGACATCACTTTTCGCAGAGCCTTTATTTCCATTTTTTATTTCCCCTCTTAATTAGTTTTTCATTCATTTCCAAATAATAACCTGTCTCCTTTCAATGTAAACAAACGCCATATTGGCATTACTGAAATACTCTGTTCTCCACCATTCGTTCGTTCTCTTCTTTTCTGCAGTGAGTGTGTGCGTGTGTTTGTTTTGATTCCCCTCTTTAATAATTTCTGCAACATTATTTTTAGTACACCACACACACACACATCCACAATGAGATGGCAACACCAAAGGGGAGTTTTGTTTGAGAGGTAAACAACTGAGAGAGCGTATGTGATACCGTAAGGGGTGAGAGTGAGCAAGCGAGCCATGCACATGCAGGAGAAATAAACAAAACACCGAAAATTGTTTCCCCATAATAGAAATGAAATGGCAAATGAAACATAGTACAACAAGAAGGAGAGTGTGTTTTGTCTCTGTTGTTTTTGTTGTTGTTGCTCTGAGTGTGTGCGAGAGCATTGTGATATTTTTTGTTCCGACCGTAGAGTAGTGGTGGTTGTTCGCTGTTGTATTTCATTTTCCTGAATTCGTTTGAATCGAACGCTTGATACATCTGCACGCGTTTTGTTGGTGCGCCGCCCGTCCTTACTCAAATCAAAGAAAAAAAGAAAAATAACAACGAACTCCACATCTATCCATCCATCACCTTTACCACAAACAGAAGAAACGTTTTTGAATTTGTTTGTTTTTTTTTTGTTCTGCGTTTTAATGTTGTTGATTAAAACATAAAAATAACAAAAAATTATTGTGTGCCGAAAGAAATATATTTTATTTTAACATTTTCCATAAAAACGAAATTGAAGTGGTGCAAAAAAGTAAGAAAGAAAACAAGTGAACAATTTAGTGATTTTTCTGTTCTTCTTCTGTGTGTCTTCTTCTCCCCATCGACTTCTTTGTTGCAGAACATTATTATTTTGGTGTGGTAGACATTTTTTTCACTGCTCTGCCGTTGCCGCCTAATAACGGTAAACACAAACAAGTTGTGTGGCGTATCGAAAAACAAAAAATCGGCAAAGAAACAAAAAAGAAAAAAAAACAAAGTTGTGTGAAAAAAATGTATTGAAAATTCGAAAAATTTACTTTTCCATGTGAAAAAGAAAAACAAGCCAAGAAAGTTTTCACCCTTTTGTGAAAGTTGAGTTGTGTGGAAGAAAAATAAAAAAAAACAAATAAAACAACAAATCTTGGCTTACTGACTGGACTGTGTGCAGAAGAAAAAAAATTAAGGAAAATATTTTTCCGGAAAAAATTGTAAGTTGAATTTTTTTGATTTTTTTAATTTATTTAAAATTTGTTTAAATTTATTTCAAATTTTTTTCTTCAAATTAATTTCAATTTTTTTATAAAAAAATACTGCGTATTTTTCCCCAATTCCTTTTTTCTTTATTTTATTGCCATCTTTTTTTCTTTGATATATCCTTCCAAGTTTATTTATTTTTCTGTATAACAATAATAGCAACAACAACCATAACAAAAACATTTATACAATTTTTTCCGTACATTTTTTATGTATCTGGCCAATTGTTGGTTTTGTTGTTGTTGCATTGAAGAAAAGTGTTTTGTTGGTACTTGTTTCTTGTTGTTGTTGTTTTTTCGCCGCTGTGTTGCCTTGATCCGGCGGTCGTTAATACACCGGCGCAGTCACTGCCGACGTCGCCGCCGTCGTTATTCAACGCTGCCATAATTTAAACAACATCCCAGCCCAGCCCAGCCACCACTTCCTCTTTAAAAACAAAAAAAAAAAAACACTTCTTTCGGCAAGAAACAGCCTGCCCGCCTGCTTGCCAAACAAACATAAACAACAGCACATTCACTGACACGCACACAAACATAAATTACGCCCCGATCAACGTTCGTTCGTCTCTGACACAGGCAGACGTGAACAGACATTCCCGTCGTCTTCTTCTTCTGTTTGTAGTTGTTGTTTATGTGCGTAAATTCTGTGTTTTGTCTGTTTCTCTGTCTGTCTGGCTGGTTGTTGGCCTCTTGGTTTAGTTTTTGTCTGACGCGCTAATTCTTCTTCAATGCTCCTACTGCTCCATCCAACAGGATATCATTTGTTTTGTTGTGCTTCTTTTTTCCTCTCATCGCCGTTCACTCTCTTTATTATTTGATCAATCATGTTGAACTTGTTGTTACTGTTGTTTATGGGAAACCCAAGCAAAGCCATGTTACTACAACTCAACATTGCAAAAACAAAAATATCTTCATATGTGTGTGTGCCTGTGCTTTTGAGTTTAGCGCGTAGAAGAGTCATGCACACAGGCACACACCAAAAACAATAACAATAATAAATACTACGCAATGCCAAAAAAAAAAGAACGAATGAATGATACAGAAAAAAGAAGAAGAGAACGAAAAGGAAAAAAACAAAAGCCGCAAAAATAATACACATTTTTCTACCGCTCAATGTATATATACAGTCACAGTGGTTCAATAGCAATGAAATGCAAAAAAAATTAAATTAAGGAAAATAAAAATATTTTTTATATAAAAATAAATATTTTTTATATAAAAATAAATATTTTTTATATAAAAATAAATATTTTTTATATAAAATAAATATTTTTTATATACAAATAAATATTTTTTATATAAAAATATATATCTTTTATAAATTGTTTTTCTTTTTTTAATTAAAATTAATTGCAATTTATAATTAAAATTAATTGTTTTTTATTAAAATTTATTGTTTTTTTAATATATTGTAATTAAAATTAATTGTTTTTGTAATTAAAATTAAATAATATATAATAAAAATATGTTTTTATATTTATTATTTTTTTTATATTTGAAAATAATTTGTTTTTTTTTTAAAAAATTATTAAAAATAATTTTTTGTAATAAAAATGTATTTTGTATTAAAAATTTTTATAATTACATTGTTATCGAACATGATTTTATTGTTATCGAACAAATTTTATTTCGATAACATTGTTATCGAACATTTTATCTATAGAACAATTTTTATGTACGATAACCTTGTTATCGTACATGTTTTTCTATGGAAATTATTATTATCGAATAAATATTATGTAGAGAACATTATTATCGAACATGTTTCCTATGGAAATGATTGTTATCGAACAAATATTATGGCATTAACATTGTTATCGAATATGTTTCAGAATGAAAACGTTGTTATCGAAACAGTTTTCTTTCGGAAAGCCTGTTATCGAGTTCATTTTTCATGTTATTGAACTGGTCTCCAAAAGAAAAACCCTAGTTATGCAACTAGTTTTCTATAATAAAAATAATAATTATAATCCATTTTTTGAGTAGGGAAAATTGTTATCGAAAATCGTGTCTATATATAAAAATTTGCAATTTTTTAAGAAATCTGCATTGTTATCGAACCGTTTGTGTCTACCAAAATTGGTTATCGAACCAGTTTTCCTCAGAAAATAATATTTATCGAGCAGTTATTGAACGTTGTTCTTTGGAAAATGTTATCGAATAACTTTATATAGTCTTCAGATGGGTATTTTTCATATTGTTGTGGGTAGTGAATGGCAGTATTTTTTCATTTCCATTCTATAATTTGAAATAGATTATTGTAGTGACTAAATCATGACACAACCTCACACACGCAGACAACAGTGTCGGTCTGTGCAGCTGAGGATCGAGATTCATTCAGTTTGTTAATATATTTTATTTTGTTAATTTTCGATAATTTGTATCTATTTTTTTATTTCTTAATTTGTTTACTTTTTTTTTGTTAATTTTTATTTTTTTTATTTTTTGTTAATTTTTATTTTGTAATTTTTTTTTGTAAATTTTTATTTTACGATTTTTTATTTTATTTTTTTTTTATTTTGATATTTTTAATTTTTTTGTTTTATAACCCATGAGACCACGGTCTTTCAATTGAAATAACAAACACAACACCAAACGACGAATAAACTCTTCATTTTTGTTGTGTACACTTCTTTTTTTCGTATTCTTCTTCTTCTTTTTCTACGTCTACTTCTTGCTAGTAGTGTAGCTCTGTCTGTTGTGTGTTGTTTTGAACACATAATGTGGCCGCATACTCCACACACGAAGCAATAAACCGACGACGACAACAACATCAATTGAGCCAAAGTATAACAATGGCAGTAACAACAACAACAGCCGAAGTACACTACTTTAATAATAGTCTGTCTGGCCCCGAATGTGTGATACACAACAGCAACAATAACACAAGAAAGCACAACTAAGCAGAACAAGGCAGTCAGTCACTCAGCAGTCAGCCAGCCAGCCAACAGAATTGAACAAGCGACAGCAAGAATGTCAACATTTCATTGCTGTTGTTATTGCTGCTGCTTTTGTTGTTGTTTATGCTGCAGCTGGCTGCGCCTTAAACAGCGGTTAATGCCTTCTTTTAATTTCCTTTTATTGTTTGATTCCTAAATACCAAAGACGACGGTTCACATACGCCACAAACACACACACGAATGCTGCACACACATTCGCGTACTACTACTCCACGCCTCATTGTGCAAAAACATTCCATTCTCATTATGTATTCTCTATCTCTCTGTGAGTTCAATTGTTTTGATGAGAATCGTGCTTCACTGAAATGAACCGTAATGCGGAGAGAGCCTCTGCCAGAGAGAGAGAGGGAGAATGAATGTGAGCCAATATAAACAAAATGTAGGGGAATTCATAAACAGAGACCCATTTTGTAGATAAATCTCACTTGTGTGTGCATGCATTCTCCCTCTCGTATGCTTGTATTTTATAATGTGGCTATGTGATGTAGTGTTGCCAACTACTGTTGGTTGGTGTATTTGTGCACTGCATTTTATTTTAGATTTGCCACTCGGCCAAATTCAAGCCGCGCGTCCGTTATGCCCGTTGTTGTATTTTAATTTCTTTTTTGAATTTGTGTGGTTGGAAAAAGAAGTAGAAGAAGAAAACAAAGAAATGCAACGACAACAAAATATAAGGTGTTGTCACTCACTGACGACCGACCACGCCGCCATTCTCTTTTATTTCTGTTGCTGCTCTTTTTTCTTTTTTGTTTTGCATTTTCTGTTTTTATTGGCATTTCACACAGAAATTGCAGTTTATGTTTTGTTGTTGTTGTTATTGTGGTGTGTTGTCCCCGATGATGTGTTGTGTGGCTGTGTGTGTGTGGTATTAGCGTAGGTTAGTTATTTTTCTGTTGCATTTTCTTCTTTTCACACAGCCAGCCAGGCAAGCTGCTGCCATAGACTAATGAAGATATAGACGACGAAATACTCAAAAAATGCGCAGTCAGGTGACTCAAAATAAAAAACTCAAAAAAATTTAAAGACGTTTTTTGGGGAAAATGGCCTAGTTTTCTTTAATGTTTTTATCTGAGGATATAGTTTTTGATTAAAACTAACTATATTTAGTGGCATTTCAAATTAAAAGGTTCAAACATTTAAGTAAATCAGCATTTAAAATTGAGTTGCGCATTCAGCAGACTCAATTCAGAGAGGATTGGTGAGAGCATTTCGTCGTCTATACTTTATTTAGTCTATGCTGCTGCATGCTTGCGCTAGTAGGCTATCTATCGATGGTATGTGGGTATAATTCTTGTTTTACGGCTACTACTGATGTTGTTGTTATTGTTTTGTTGTGCTATTTGACTGTTGTGTGTTTATTTCTGCTGGTGGTGCGGTGGCTGCTGCTGCCGTTTCTGTGCTGGATTGTTGTTTGTTTTTTGTTATTTAAAATTGGAAACGGGTCGAAATATTTGGAATATTTGTGTGTTTGTATTCCGCCTTTATGTTTGAATATGGTATGGCTGGGTTGGCTGGCTGGCCTTTTGCCGTCAACGACCGAGAAAGACCGGATGTGTTTTTTCTTCTCGTCGTTTTTTTTGTATTTTGGTGTGTAAAATAACACTTGTCATTTATTGTTGTTGTTCAAAACAACTGCCGTTCGATTCATCGATTATATTGTGTTTTTAAGGAAAAACTATCAAATTTCAATATTCCACATATCCTTTTTGAGTTATTGAAAAAACAAAAAAAAAAAAAAATATTTCGGATACAAACAGGTGTTTTTTTTTTTTTAAAGACATCTGTCAACAATGAATGAAAATAAAAATTTAAAAAAATATGGAATTTATTGACATTTGAAAGGAACAATATTGTACAAAATGTTGTTATCGAAAAAAATTATTTAAAAAAATGTTATCGAAAAAAATTATTTAAAAAAAAATTTTATTGAAAACAATTCTTTTAAAGAAAACGTTATCGAAAAAATTCTTTTACAGAAAATTTTGTTATCGAAAAAAAAATTATTATTTTAAAGAAAATGTTATCGTTTTTCGACGACAACTGCTGTTATCGGACGAAATTTCAATTGAAAATTTTGGTATCGGATGGAATTTCGATGGAAAACTTTGTTATCGGATGGAATTTCGATGGAAGCCTTTGTTATCGGATGGAATTTCGATAGAAAACTTTGCTATCAGATATAAGGTTTCCGATAAAAATCACTACTATCAGACACAATTTCTATAGAAAGCAGTGTTATCGAACATATTTTCTACAAAAACTTGTGTTATCGAACTGGTTCTCTATAGAAGGCCGTGTTATCGAACATGATTTTCATAAAAATCGAAGCTATTCAACATGATTTTTATAGAAATCATTGTTATCGGACAGGCTTTACATAGATAACATTGTTATCGATCAGTTTTTCTTTAGAAATTATTGTTATCGGGGATGTTTTCCATAGCAAACATTATTTTCGAACATGATTTCTATAGCAATCGTTATTGAACAAATTTTATGTTGATAACGTTGTTTATTGAACACGATTTCAATAGAAAGTGTTGTTATCGAACATGTTTTCTATACAAAACATTTTTATCGAACATGATTTCTGCAGAAATAGTTATCGAAGGAGGTTTCTATATGAAACCCTGTTATCGAACAAAATGTATGTCGTTAACATTGTTATCGAACATGATTTCAATAGAAAATATTGTTATCGATTTTGTTTTCTATAGAAATCATTGTTATCGAACATGATTTTCAATAGAAAATATTATTATCGATTTTGTTTTCTATATAAAACATTGTTATCGAACATGTTTTCTATATAAAACATTGTCATCGAACATGTTTTCTATATAAAACATTGTTATCGAACATGTTTTCTATATAAAACATTGTTATCGAAAATGTTTTCGATAGAAATATTTATTATCGATGGAGGTTTTTATTGAAACATGTTATCGAACAAATTTTGTGTCAATAACATTCTTATCGAACATGATTTCGAAACGAACAGGTTTTCAGTAGAAATAATTATCAAGGGGGGTTTCTATAGAAAACACTGTTATCAATCAAATTTTATGTCGATACCATCGTTATCGAACATGAAATGAATAGAAAATATTGTTATAGGTTTTGTTTTCTATATATAACGTTGTTATCGAACAATGAGTTCAATACAAATTATTCTTATCGATTTTGTTTTTTATATAAAACATTGTTATCAAACATGTTCTCCATAGAAATTATTGTTATCGAACATGATTTCTATAGAAATAATTTTTATCGACGGAGGTTTCTATAGAAAACCCTGTTATCGAACAAGTTTTATGTCAATAACATTGTTATCGATTTCGTATTCTATAGAAAGTATTTGGAAAACTTGTCTACCAAAATTAAAAATTGATTATCGAAGCAGTTTTCCTCAGAAAATAATGTTTATCGAACAGTTATCGAAGGTTTTTTCTTTGGAAAATGTTATCGAATTGACTTTAGGTATTTATCATATTGTTGTGGGTAGTGAATGACAGTTTTTTTCATTTCATTTCCATTCCATAATTTTGCAATAGAGAGTATAGTAGTGACTAATCATGACACAACCTTCTCACACATGCAGACAACAGATGTCGGTCGTCGGTCTGTGTGCTGCTGAGGTTCGAGATTCATTCAGTTCGACGCCTCCTCATTCATTCATATGTTCTCGTCGTTCTTATTTTTTGTTTTTCTCCAGTAAACACATTCAACGCCATTTACTATTTACGTTTATTTAAATGATTATTTCCGGTTTATTTATTTATTTTTTTTTTGTAGTGATGATTTTTTGTCCGACGCATAATAAGAAGTAAATTTTTTTGGACATAGTTGAGCTTTTTGCTATGGGAAAATTATTTTTTTTTTAAACCCAATTAAACTTGATAAAATATTTTTTTTTTATTTTTTCAGCATCTATATTAGGCGTGGATTTTTTATAAAATTTTTCCCGAGCTCTATATAAAGCGTGGATTTTCAAAATAACTTTTTTCCGAGCTCTGTATAATGCGTGGATTTTCAAAAGAATTTTTTCCACGCTCTACATAAGGCGTGGACTTTTAAAAGAATTTGTTTCGAGGTCCTACATAAGGCGTGGATTTTTAAAAGAATTTTTTCCGAGGTCTACATAAGGCGTGGATTTTTAAAAGAATTTTTTCCGAGGTCTACATAAGGCGTTGATTTTTAAAAGAATTTTTTCCGAGGTCTACATAAGGCGTGGATTTTTAAAATAAATTTTTTCCGAGGTCTACATAAGGCGTGGATTTTTAAAAGACATTTTTTCCGAGGTCTACATAAGTCGTGGATTTTTAAAATAAATTTTTTCCGAGGTCTACATAAGGCGTGGATTTTTAAAAGAATTTTTTTCCGAGGTCTACAAAAGGCGTGATTTTTTAAATATTAAAAAATCTATCACTGCTGCCTCCGTTACCACTTCCAACGCCATCTTTTACCCACAAATTGAATCAGCGAACGTTGTGTTTGTTCTCAATAATTTTTAATGGTTTTTAAAGCGGTATTTTTTCCGCTTCGTCTATGTGTGTGCGGACCCAAGTTTTTTTTTTCATGAAAATTTTCATTCCATTTCTCATTTCATTTTGGCGTCAATTTCTCTGAGTATCTTAGCCAGCAGTTCGTGTGTCTTTTGATGGCGTCTCGGCTCTACCGACCGGCTCCCGATTTGTGTGTGTTTGTTGTTGCTTTCATTCACAAGAAAAATGGATGTCGTGTTTTTTTTTTAATTTTCTCAGAAGTCATTGAAATTATTCATTTTGGCTTGGCTGGCTGACTGGCTCTGGTGGCATGTTTTGGAGCAGCAGTACTCTCTTCGCTCCCCCTCATTTGTTTGTTTTTAAGCTTTAAGGCGTCGTCACTCAACAATCATCATCGTCATTTTCACGATGATGAGCGCTGGGCTCTCTATTCTTGGCACCGGTCGTAAAAAACACCGTTGCATGAGAGCGGAATTTTTGGTGTAGTAGAATTCTCTCTCACCTTTAAGTGATTGTAAATTCAGCTTCTTCTTGCTTTGTTTTGTTTGACTGCTCTCTGCAACTTGAATGATGTTGTCTGACACAAATTTCCCATATTTTGTTGTAAGCTAATGAATGTGGGCCTTGGAAAAAAATTATTTAAAAAATTCCCCACCTATTGTAGGCCTTGGAAAACATTATTTAAAAAATCTCCACGTATTGTGGGGATTAAATATAAGTAGGAGAGTCACAAAATGTCTATATTTAAATGAAAATTTCTTCTTCTATTTACAGATATGCGGTTCGATGATACACCAGGAAGAGTCGCGGAAAAACACATAGCCTTTGTACGATATTTAAAGGTAAGTTGGCTGTTGGCTATATCCTCAGATAAGCTGAGACACTCATAGTTAAGGGTAAAGTTGAGGCTGAATATAAATACCGTTTATCTACCGAATTAAGCTACGTTCATGCCTTTATTAAAAATAAAGAAAAGGGATTCTTCGATATGAAGGTATTTCTATCTCCAGAAGAAAATATTTTCTTTTTATTGGAATTTATAGAATGTCTCCGATATATATCCCAGGTAGCGCCCGAAGAACACAGAGAAGTAACTTCGCCGATATGAATATGGAGATATAGAAGCACAACGATATGGGGTAAGACATAAGCATTTCGATAGGATACAAGGAAACTCCCTCTTCCTGGTATCCTATCGAAATGCTAAAAGGATATAGAGAGGAGAGTCATAGAAGTCTTCAGTATATAGATCTGAACAAAGTCGCCTAACTGGGGCCAGATCTACGGAGAAATATGAAGTGCGCTGCGAAAAGGATTCGAAATGCGATTCATGAATAGTTTTTCCCATTGTTATTGACATTTCAGGTTCTCGGATTGTAAGAGACCACCCACCACCTGGTAGAACATTTTCTCGTACTCTAATGTTTATATAAGGGGTCCCGACATATTTTAGCTATTTAGCCAGCCGAAGTAATTTGGCATTTCCGGTTCTTAGAAGGTTAGTATTCCGACATATTTTTGGTACTTTGAAGGTTCTATTTGCATCTTCCATTCGAAGTGGTAGTAAGTTGTCATTTCAGGTCCTCAGAAGGTAATAGACCTCCTGGCAGAATATTTTGATATAGTGTGAACATTAGGTTCGTGACATATATTAGGTAGTTTGAAGGTCCTAACTACATTTTCCCAAAGATGTGACAGTGATTTGGCATTTTCGGTCCTCAGAGTGGCAATAGACCTCCTGGCGGAACATTTTGACACATAGGGTCCAGACATATTTTAGGTATTTTTGAAGCTTCGTACTGCATTTTCCAAGCAAAGTGGCTGTAATTTAGCATTTCCGGTTTTCAGTAGTGTTATAGACCTCCTGGCAGGATTTTTTGTCATATTACGAACACTAAAATTCCGACATATTTTAGGTATTTTAATGGTTCTAACGGGATTTTAAGAAACGAAGTGGCAGTAATTTCGGATTTCAGGTTATCAGAGGTTCAAAGACCTCTTGGTAGGACACTTTGACATATTTCGACCATTAGGATGCCGACATATTTTAGGTATTCTGAAGGTCCTCACTGCATTTTCCATTCGAAGTGACAGTAGTAGTTTTGCATTTCAGCTCCTCAGAAGGTAATAGACCTCCTGTCAGAATATTTTGATATATTGCGAACATTAGTGTTCCGACATATTTTAGGTATTTTAAAGGTTATCAGAGGTTCAAAGACCTCTTGGCAGGACATTTTTACATATTTGAAGGTCCTCACTGCATTTTCCATTCGAAGTGATTTTCCATTCGAAGTTTTGCATTTCAGGTCCTCAGAAGGTAATAGACCTCCTGTCAGAATATTTTGATATATTGCGAACATTAGGGTTCCGACATATTTTAGGTATTTTGGAGATTCAAACGGTATTATCCATTCGAAGTGGAATTAATTTGTCAATTTAGGCCCTCAGAAGGCACAAGAAATCTTGGTAGAACATTTTGGCATATTACGAACATAAGGAGGGTCCCTACATATTTTACGCATTTTAAAGGTTCTAACGATATTTTCTAATCGAAGTGGTAGTGATTCCAGATTTTGAGTTCTCAGAGGGTATTATACCTCCTGGCAGGAAATTTTGACATATTGTCAATAAAAGGGGCCCGATTTTTTATGTTTTCTGAAGGTTCTAACTGCATTTTACCATCGAAGTGACAGTAATATGGTATTTCAGGTTACCACAGGGCACAGGACACCCTGTCAGAAGATTTTGACATATTACGAACATAAGGGTCCCCCACATATTTTACATTAAGGTTCTAAAGGTATTTTTCTATCGAAGTGGTAGTAATTTCAGATTTCAAGTTCTCAGAGTGTAGCAGACATCCTGGCTGGACATTTTGACATATCAATAAAAGGGTCCCGACATTTTGTAGGTTTTTTGAAGGTCCTAACTGAATTTCCCAATCGAAGTGACAGTAAATTGGCATTTCAGTTTACCAAAGGGCACAATACAACCTGGTACTAACATTTTGACACCTAACCTAAGTAAAGGTCGGTCCCGACATGTTTTAGGGTTTTTAAGGTCCCAGCTGCATTTTCCATTCGAAGTGGTTGTAATTTAGCATTTCCGATTCTCAGTAGGGTAATAGACCTCCTGGCAGGTAATAAACCTCCTGACATGGTACGAATATTAGTGTGCCGACATATTTCGGGTGTTTTGAAGGTCCTATGTACATTTTCTAAACCGTAGTGACAGTAGTTTGGCATTTCAGGTCCTCAGAAGGTAATATACCACCTGACGGAACATTTTGACATATTACGAACATTAGAGTCCGACATATTTTAGGTATTTTAAAGGTTCTAACAGGATTTTCCAATCGAAGTGACAAAAATTTGACATTTTTGGTAGCCAGAGGGTAATAGACCTCATGGCAGAATATTTTGACATATTACGAACATTATGGTCCCACATATTTGAGGTGTTTTAGAGGTTCTAACGGGATTTTCCAATCGAACTGGTAGTGATTTCAGATTTCAGGTTCTCAGAGGGTAATAGACCTCCTGTCAGGACATTTTGGCATATTACGAACATATGGGTCCAGTCATATTTTAGGTATTTTGGAGGTTCAAACGGTATTTTCGATTGAAGTGGCAATAATTTGACATTTCAGCTTACCAGAGGGCACATGACATCCTGGCAGAACATTTTGGCATATTACGAATATTATGGTCCCGACATATTTGAGGTATTTTGAAGGTTCTAACTGTATTTTCAAATCGAAGTGGCTGCAATTTAGCACTTCAGGTCCTCAGAAGGAGGTAATAGGCCTCCTTTCAGTCACATTTTCAGTATTGATTGCTATTTCAATCCCCCAATTAACGGCTTCGCCTACCCAAATTTTTGTATATTTTGTAAATTCGAACTGTACGAATATTGATATTTTATTCTTCGAGACATTTCATTTTCAATATCCCCCACAAAATAAGAAATGTGCTGCACTTCTGCACACCTCCATGCTCTTTTCGGGTAACAGGTGTTAATTTTTTATAGCTTCGGAAGACACAGCATATAAAAGTACAGTACTTTTTCTGCCTCTTCTTCTTATGCTCCCTCCACAAGACTTTCAGTTATGTCTGCATTTAAAAATTCTTGGAAAAGAGAAGAAGACACCGAAAGAGACTCGTCGAAGTGTGAGCTTTAAGTATTTGGGCGATCGACTGACTGTGACTGGTCAAACAACAGCAACTTGTCTGCTGCAGCTGTTATTTTTTGTTTGTTTATGTACCTTTGCAGACACAGAGAGGAGGGAAGACAATGCCGGGCGGCTGTGTCTTCTCCTCCTCCTCCACCTACCTCCAATGTACTACGACGTTCTTTTATGATGTGGATGCACTCATTTGTATCCACTGTCAACAGCAGCAGTGATTTGACCGATCAATCGATCGTTTTACCGCTGGATTTGTTTGTTTTGGTTAGACCCTCCTCACCGCCCGAATTCTCACATCCGCTGCCCTACTGCTGTCCGTCCGTTGATTCGATGTTGTTGCTACTGTCTGTGCCTCATGTAAAAATGTTGATGACCGTAAAAAACCCATCCACCAATAGACACCCAGACAAATGAACGACCGAGCGACCGACTTAGTCTGCTGACCGTTTGTCTGTCCGACAATCAATGCTAACGAACGAACGAACGATGACGACGACGACGCCATTACCAGCTACACATGCTCCCATGGCCTGACTGGGTCTCCCATAAAGAAGAAATTCTTTAATGATAGGTACAATAATAAAAAATGCGGAATTATGGTGTTGTTGTAAGGTGCGGAATTTTTTTTCTTTAAGTTCTGCAGGCCACTTAACGGAATTATAGAGGGAAATATTTAGGGATAGTAAAAGCTGAAATGAGGCTAGGATCTTTAAAATATTTTAAATGGATTCGAGATTCTTATTTAGGGGTTAAGATGAAAAAGTCCGAAATGTAGTTTTACCACTTTTATAATCGGAAAATGTAAAATAGCATTTTAAAATAACTTAAATAATGGCGAGGGAAACCTTACTTAGGGTATAAGCTTTAGTAGATCCTTCACAACTTTTATATATTTCCCTGAGAACTCAGAATAATCTCTGCGGTCCAGATCTGTGGAATATAACGGAGGCGAAGAAGCAGTTCGAAAACCATACTTGCCATATTCATGGTATTAGTCATTTCAGGTTATCAGAGGGGTAATAGACCTAATGGCAGAACATTTCGCCATATTACGTACGAACATTAGGGTCCCGACATATTTTAGGTATTTCTAAGGTTCTAACTGTATTTTCCAATCGAAGTGGCAGTAATTTGGCATTTCAGGCTCTCAGAAGGACAATCGACCCTCAGGAAGGACATTTTGCTGTATTACGAACAGTAGGGTCCCGACATATTTTAGGTGTTTCAAAGGTTCTAACAGTATTTTCCAACCGAAGTGGCAATAATTTGGCATTTTAGATTCCCAGAGGGTAATAGACCTCATGGCAGAACATTTTGACATATTACGAACATTAGGGTCCCGACATATTTTAGGTATTCTGTAGGTCGTCTTAACTACATTTTCCAATCGAAGTGGCAGTAATTTGATATTTTAGGTTCCCTGAGGGTAATAGACCTCATGGCAGAATATTTTGCCATATAACGAACATTAGGGTACCGACGTATTTTAGGTATGTCTGAAGGTCCTAACTGCATTTTCGAAATGAACTTTTTCAGTGTGTGTAAATATAAGGGTCCCGATATATTTTTTAAGGTTCTAGTAGCATTTTTCAATACAATTTGAGAGGGAAATAGAAATAAAAATAAAAAATATATAACATGAAGTTTTTAATATAGGTCCATGTCCCGTTATCCCTTTTAATATTAGGTACACATCCTGGTCCTAATTTCATTTTTCAATCGAGGAGTGACAATAGTTTGACATTTTGGTTTCTCTGGTGGTCAAAACTAATATCTCTGTAGAAGATTTTGTCCGTGTATTTTACCCTGTGAAAATCCGAAATGCCAACCTGCAAAAGATCTCTAATAGGTCTGCGGAACGTTTTATAGGCACTATGTCTAAACATTATTTTTTTGTTGAACTTTTTTTCTACAATCTATGCAGATGAACATCAGTCTAGGCGGTCTATAAAGACCGCCTTCTTCAGTCTGGTCTATAAAGAAGACCGCCTTCTTCAGGCTGGTCTATAAAGAAGACCGCCTTCTTCAGACTGATCTATACAGAAGGCCGCCTTCAAGTTGGTCTATAAAGAAGACCAACTACTTCAGGCGGATCTATAAAGAAGACCCAATTCAGATTGCTCTATAATACAGACCACCTTCTTCTAGCGGATATATAAAGAAACCACCTTCAGCCTGGTCTATAAAGAAGACCACCTTCTTCATGCGGGTATATAAAAATCACCACTTTCCTTAGGCGGGTCTATAAAGGTGACCGCCTTCTTCAGACGGATACATAAAGATCGCCAACTTCAGAAACTGGTCTACAAAGTAGACCACATTTAGTGCAGGTATATAATGAAGACCCCCATCAGAGCTATCAATGAAAAATACGGTTTTAAGAGGTCTATAAAAGCGACCACCTTCTTCAGAACTAGTCTATAAATACCGCAGTCTATAAAAGTACTACCTTCAGGCTGGTCATTAAAAATTACCAACTTCAGATCTGGTCTATAAAGCCCACCTATTTAGAAGTTCTCCTTCAGATCTGGTCTGTAAAGCCCACAATCTTAAGGCCTGGTCTATTTAGAAGTTCAACTTCAAAGCTGGCCTATAAAAAGCCCACCATCTTCAGACTGGCCTATTTAAGAAGTTCAGAGCTGGCCTGTAAAGAAAGACCTCCTTCAGAACTTGTTTATAAAAAATAAATCCCTTCAATCTCTGGTCTATAAAGAAGTCCACCTCCTGATGACTGGTCAATTAGAATATTATATTTTTCAGGCTGATCTATAAAAATGACTTTTCGTGCTGCTTTACAAAGAAGACTACCTTCAGATCTGGTGTACAAAGTCCACCATCTTCAGGCTGACCTATTTAAAAGTTCACCTTCAGAGCTGGTCTATAAAGCCCCTCATCTTCAGCCTGGTTTATTAAGAAAATCGACTTCAGAGTCTGGCCTATAAAGAAGACCTACTTCAGAACTGGTTTATAAAAAAAGTATCCCTTCAAGAAGTCCACCTCTTGACTTCTTTTTTTCAAACTAATCCTATAAAAATGACTCTCAGTGCTGTTCTACAGAGAATACCACCTTCAGGCGACTGGTCCTTAAAGGGGTCTGACTTTAGAGCTGACCTATAAAACATACCTCTTGTCTATAAAGTATCCTTCAGGTCATTTCCATTTTGTTTTTTAATTTTTTTTCTGATAAATATTTGGTCCTGTTCCACAGTTTGTGTGAAAACCGATAGACCTTACCGATTCTTTGTTCTTTTTTTGGGTTTTTAGAGCTGGCCAATAAAGAAGACCTTCACCACGTTTCTATAAAGTCTACTTCAGCTCATTTCTATTTCAATTTTTTTTAATTTTTTTTCTGATAAGTAGTAGGTCCTGGTCCATAAATTGCGGGAAAAATCAATAAACCTCATTGATTTTTGTTGTTGTTCTTGTTTTTTGGGAACCTTAAGTCGCCCGGCAGCGCGTCATTGGCCTTTTATCCTATAAAAAATACAAACAACAAATTTTTAAAATACTATTACTCTCTCGTCGTCGTCTTCTCATAAATATATGAAAGAATTTCTGTGCTCTCTCTCTCGCTCTTTCTTTCAGTTGTTTTTTGATTGTTTTGTTTGTCTACTCTACTCTTCTTCTTAGGCATTTCCTGTTGTTTTTTATGTGGATTTCCTGTTTTTCTTTTATTAAATAAACGAGGAGGAGATTCTGTTGTGTTTTGTTCGGTTCGGCTCGTTCTCATTGTCGGTTGCAAGAGGTAGTAGTATAGGTGTGTGTACGGTACTCCATACACCAGCAGCAGACAAAAACAAAAAGGCACAAACGACGAGCTGCTCTCTGTCCGAGCCTGCCTTACACAATTGCCGCCTTGCCATTCATTCCCCTTGTATAGTGTAGTGAGTGTGTGTTGTTTCATTTGCCATTTCATTCCCTGTTTGTTTCGTTTTCACATTCTTCTGTTTTCGAGCCACCACTAGGCAGGTCTGTCTCATCATGTTCTTGTCCATTGCCGTTAAAAAACACATTGCTGTGTGTATATGACTCTCCCTGTTTGTCGTTCTCTCTCTCTCTCACTCGTTCTCTTGCTGCATATGTTGGTTGTCCATTCATTATGCTAACTGTGCGTTGTTGTTGTTGTTTTTGTTTTCGTTGTGTGTATTTTTATTTATTCATAGTAAGTTTTATAGTATTTTTGTTGTGTACTGTACTGTTGTGTGTTATGGGTATTCATTAAACAAAAATATTTCCACTGCTGCGCACGGCATCAGCAGCAGAGACGAGACGAGACGCAACCCTGAAGGAAATGTGGGGTGTTGTATCGCCTTTGTCTACTATTGTGGTGACATGTCTCCATATTTTCTACAACTTGTCTACATTTCATGTAATAAGAAGAAGCATTTGTTATGTTAACAACCAACTGAACATGGTTATGCTTCTTCTTATTTTTCTTTAATTATAAATATGTTGGCGGCAATAGACAGATATTTTGTTAAAAACGCGAGTTTAAAGTTATTAATGGTAATAATTAAATTAATTAATTAATTGGTGAAAAATTTTTTGAGCAAAAGAAATTATAAAAAATTTACAAGTGACAAATGTGACCTTTAGTCTATATATACAAACTATTGACTTACTACTGACCGTGTCCACATATGCGACGCTGTGTCTATATCTAAAAACTACTGACTTACTACTGACCAAGTCACTAGTTCATTTCCAATGACAAGCACATGTTAAATGTCAATAGTAAAATGCATTGTGTTGGGTATAGTCGGTCAACAGTATTGGTGACGATGTCAATAGTAAGTCAATACTGATTTACTGTAGACATTTCCTACAGGGAAGTGAGCATACATCACAGCGCAGCAGCAGCAGAGGAATCACAACATATTTACTGCTGACAGCAGCGGCATTACCAACCACATTTTCAAAATTTGTTTGTTTGCTTTGCCTGGGCTCTTCGGTTTGTTTGGTTCCAGGATGTCCCTGGTTTAGCAACTCTTGGTTTTTTTAGATGGGAAAGGAGATTGTTCCTGGTCTATGAAGAAGGTCACATTCTCCATAATTTATGGAGAAGTACCCCTTTAGTAGAGTTTATAAAAATGACCTCTCCGTCAGGCTGGTGTTCAGGATGCCCGGTTTACCAACTCCTGTGTTTTTTTAGGTCTGAAAGGTTGTTCCTGGTCTATGAAGAATGCCACCTTCTCCATAATCTATATAGAAGTATCCCTTTAGGACCTTCGTCGTGCTGGATTGCCTATAGTGAAGACCAGACTCTGATATATAAAGAAAACCACCTGCAGGAAGGTCTGAACGAAGACCATTTTCCGGTCACTTTCGGCTGGTGTATAATGAATACCATGTTCAGAGGTGGTCTATTAATGAAGACCACCTATAGGGTGCTTTATAAAAAGTCTACGTTCAGAGCAAGTCTATGAAGAAAACCAAGGTCACCTTCAGAGCAGGTCTATAAAGAAGACTTACCTTCTGGCTTATCTATAAAAAAATACCATTTTCAGGCTGACCTATAAATAACGACAACTTCTATGAATAAGGTAACTTTCAGAACAGGGGTCTAAAGAAGACCATCATTAGGCTGTTCTATAAAGAAGACTACCATCAGTGCTGGTCAATAAATGTAGAACATCTTCAACTGGTGTACAAAGAAGACAATATTCAGGCTAGTCTATAAAGGGATCAACTTCAGGATGGCTTATAAAGAGGAGGAGTTAGTTCAGTTCAGAGTTAGCCTATTTAAAAGAGTATTTTCAGAGTAGGTCTAATGAGGACCTTGTTGAGGTTATGAAGACCATATTTTCAGTTGCTTTTTATAATGGGAGTCCCACTTCAGAGCACTTCTACAAAGAGGCTGCTTTATAAAGAAGAGACTATCTTCAGAATAGGTTCATAAAAAAAAGATCTCATTTAGGCTGATCTATAAATAAAGACTAGCCTCATAGCAGGTCTATAAGAAGTGCCACCATGAGGCTGCTTTATAAAGTAGACTACTACCTTCAGACTATAAATAGAACACAATACCTCCAGATCGATCTATAAAGGTGACCATCATCAGACTATAGAACACCACCTTCAGATTGGGTATAAAAAATACTACCTTCAGACTGCTCTATAAAGAAGATAACCTCTTTTATTTGAGGTTGGCAAAAGAAAATATTTCAAGTCTATAAGAACAACCACTTTCAGCTTGGATATAAAAACACTACATATAAAAACACTACATTCTATAAGGAAAATAGCTTGTTTTATTTGAGGTTGGCAACTCTAAAATATTGATGAGGCTTCCGACGCCGCCGATTTCTTCAGACTATAAAAAATACATCCACCTCCAGACCGATATATAAAGGAGGCCATATATAAAGAACACCACCTTCAGGTTGTGCATAAAAAGACTACCTTTAGACTGATCTATTAAAAATACCACCTCTTTTATTTGAGGTTGGCAACTCTAAAATATTGATGAGGCTTCTTCCGACGCCGTCGCCAATTTCTTGAACTTTTGATTTTTTTTTTTTTTTTGCATAGCCAGGCTGTCGAACAAAACAAAAAAATTCCGAGGGAAAGACACTCACAAACACACACACACGCATACCGAACCGGCAATACACCACAACAAAAATACGAAAATGCCGAACAAAACGGCAAAACTGTGCAAAACTTCAAAATGTAAACAAACCCAGTCATTGGCGGCGGAGGGTTCATCATCAAAATAACATGAAGACAACAAAAACAATAATAATGGTATACATACCCAAGCGTACAACGATGCAAAAGCAAAACAACGAAATAGAAGAAGAGAAAGAAAACAACAGCAACAACACGGCCACATTCATAACAATTCATAAATTGCAAAATAACAAAACAAAGCAGTAGCAAGCAACAACAACAATGCTCGGGTTGTTTGTTTGGTCGGCATGCATACACAACAAATAACAAAACTGTACCATGCAGCAGCATGACTGCATGACACAGCCAGGCAAGGCAGCCAATCAACCCGACCATCAGCAAAACATAAACAAAAATGTTGGTGGTGTTGTTGTTGTTCTTGTTTTGTTTACACGAAGAAACGACAACGACGCGCCTAAACCACACAGAGTGCCGCTGTGTGGAAGAAGCGAAAGAGAATGAGAGGAGAGAAGCAAAGACAACAACCGAGACGGCGGCAATGTTTCGTTGAGAGATCAACAATCACATCATATCATGATCATACAGTAAATCGGTGATGCTCTAATACTTGCATTGGCATTTCTAGACAAAACAAACGGCAGGGGCTGAGCAAAACAGCAGTTAATAGTGGGGTTCTTTATCGACCATCTCTGAAGATGTTGTTGAAGGGCGGCGATCTTTATAAACTAGCTCTTATGAAGCTGGTCTTCCCTGTAGATGGCCGGAAGAGTTTCTTCTTTATAGACCAGCGTTCTTTATAAATCTGCTTTTGAATGGGCGTCTTCTTTATGGACCAGCTTCAAATTGGTATTTTTTATAGACCAGAAGTGCCAGACCAAGAGGTCTGCTGAAGATAATCCTGTAGTCTTTGTTTAGGAATTGAAGACCTGGGTAAGTTCTGAAGACGTGGTTTATACTGGGACTTTCTTCCACGAATTGAAAGGTCTTCTTTGGATACCACCTCATATAGGTATACTTTTTAGACAAGCTTTTTAAGGTGGTCTTCTTTTCTTCTTCTATGAACGTTGTGGTTTTGGAAGGTGGTCTTCTTTATATATCAGATGTTTTTAAATTCTTGTAACGACCTATACAAGGTGTGGATTTTTTAAATAATTTTTTGAGGGACCTGTACAAGGCGTAGATTATTAAATATTTTCAAGGACCTATACCAGACCTGATTTTGGAAGGTGGACTTCTTTATTGACCAGATTTTGGAAGGTGGTATTCTTTATAGATCGGATTTTGGAAGGTGGTCTTCTTTATAGATCAGATATTGGAAGGTGGTCTTCTTTATAGACCACATTTTGGAAGGTGGTGTTTTTTATAGACCTGGTTTTGGAAGGTGGACTTCTTTATAGACCAGATTTTGGAAGGTGGCTTCTTTATAGACCGGATTTTGGAAGGTGGTCTTCTTTATAGACCTGATTTTGGAAGGTGGACTTCTTTATAGAACAGCTCTGAAGCTGGACTTAATTAAAAACGGGCGCGCAATGGGTTCTTTTCACAGGTTCAAGATTGTTCTTGTTTTTCTTTGCTATTACTGCTGTTGTTGTTATTGTTGGGCTTAACATTGCAAAACATAATTTCTATTTCTCCCATGCCTTGTTTTGTTGTTGTTTTTGTTATTATTCTTCATCTTTATTGAAGGTTTTTTTCTCCGTTGTTGTTACTGCATCTGTTGGTTATGTTTTGACGAAGAAGAAGAAGAAGAACAACAATAATAAGTTATTCGTCCATTTGTCTGTCCTGTGGCGGCCATGTTGTTGTTTGTTTTGTTCTGCTGCTACTACTGCTTCTTCTTCCTTTTTGTACATTGCGTATTTTTGTGTGTTTTGTTGTGGTTGTCTGCTAGCCGCTGCTGTCCCTGCATTAGTTGTTGCAATTGGTGTTGTTGTTTTTGTCGTCTGGTATTATATTGGCTGGCTGGTCGTATGACAGAGACTGGCTGTTTGAACCGGCAAAAACAAAACACAACAAGAAGAAGACGACAGGCAGGCAAAAATATTTTGATGTTATTGTTGTTGCTGTTGTGGCTGATGATTTCAGTTCAACGCCCTATGTTTTGCAGCAAAACAAATAACAAAAAATGGAGGGAAATGCCACAGCTAGCCATAATAATAACACACAAGCACACACATGCATACATATGTATATGTGCGTATGTGTGTGTGTGCAACATACGTGCATAAAAATCTCTCTGTTGAAAACAAAACAACAAAAATTGAGACTATGACAATATTAATGGCATTTTACTAGGCACCGAACCGACCCGACCGACCGGCATTTTGTCTGTCTGTCGGTCGGTTGTTTCAATTTTGTGGTAGACTTGTTGTATTGTCGGGGATCCACAGACCAAGTGTAAGGGTAGGAAATTGGAATTATTTGGAGGCATATTTTTTTGAGAACACCTCCAAAAATACCTTCAAAAGTACTGTCTTCTTTATAGAGCAGCTTCGAAGGTTGTCTTCCTTTGAAGATGACCTTGTTGATAACCCCATCTCTGAAGGCGATTTTATTTATAGACTTTTGCTCTAAAGATAGACTTTTTATAGACTTCTTTCTACTTCTGCTCTGAAAGTGACCTTCTTCATAGACCAGTCAGAGAGAAGTTGGCGTTCTTTTTAAAGGCCAAATGGTATTTTTTATACACAAGCCTGAAGGTAGTCTGCTCTGAAGTTGATCTTCAAAAACCATTCAGAAGTTGGTCTTCTTCATAGATATGCTCTGAAGAAGGCCTGAAGGTAGTCTGCTCTGAAGTTGATCTTCTTCAAAGACCATTCAGAAGTTGGTTTTCTTCATAGACTTGCTCTGATCGTATCATTTTTTTAAAAAGCACCTTGTAGGTGGGTTTCATTAATAGGCCAGCTCAGAAAATGGCATTCTTTTTACACCAGCCGAATGGTTGGTCTTCTTTAGACTCCCGATCTGAAAGTGACTTCTTCATAGACCAGTTAGAAATTGATTTTCTTAATAGACCAGCTCTAAAGACGGTATTCTTTATAGACCAGTTGTCTTCTTCACAGACCTGAACACTGTGTATCCCTTAAAGACCAACCTGGAGGTGCTTTTCATTTAAATACCAGCTCTGAAGTTGACTTTCTTTATGTACCAGTCTGAAGGTAATATTCCTTATAAATCAGCTCTGCAATCAGTCTACATTCATAGACCATAGCCTAAATATGGTCTTCATTATACCAGCTCAGAAAGGGGTCTTCATTTATACATGAACCAGAAGGTGGTATTCTTTAGACCTACTATGAAAGTGGTCTTCTTCATAGATCAGTCAGTATTGGTTTTTCTTTAAAGACAAGCTTTATAAAGCATCCTGAAGGTGGTCTATTTCATGGACCAGCCTGAAAATGATGTTCTTTATAGACCAGCACAGAAATTGATCTTCTTTATGGACCAGACTGAAGGCGGTATTCTTTATGGCTCAGGTCTGAAGGTTGGTTTTTATAGAGCAGCCTCAAGATGGTTTCCTACCTAGACTCTAGATCATCCTGAAGGTTGTGTATCCTTTATAGACTAGCTCTGAAGGTGGTATTCTTTAAATACAAGTTCTGAAGTTTGACTTTTATAGACCTAACCTTTAGGTGATCTTTTTTCGACCCAGTCTAAAAGGGGTCTTCTTTATAGTCTGAAGATGGTGTTCCTTACAGACAAACCTTAAAAGTGGTCTTCATTCATAGACAAGCCTGAATCAGCATCAGAAGATGGTTTTATTTACACAGATAGATCAGCTCTGAAGCTGATCTTTATAATGCACCCTGAAGGTGGTGGCCTTTTTAGACCAGTCTAAAAGTCGTTTTCATCTATAGACTAGCCAGAAGGTGATGTTCATTTAAGCACCGGCTCGGAACATGAAATGGTTGATCTTCTGAAGGTGTTGTCTACTTTATGGATCAATTCTGCAAAAAAGGTTTTTTAAAGGTCAACCTGAATGCGATATTTATATACTACCAAATTTGAAGGTAGTCTTCTAGTAAATCAGCTCTGAAACTGTTCTTTTTCATACGCCAACATTAAAGTTGTACTTCTTTTAAATATCAAATCTGAAGAGGATATCCTTTATAGGCCAGCTCTAAACTCTGAATTTATTTTTAGATATGTTCTGAAGGGAATTTTCTTTGTAGAAAAACTTTTGAAGGTGGTCGTATATGAAGACAAGCTTTTCAGAGATCAAGCTCTTCAGAGACCATCTCTTAAGTTGTGTTCCATTATAAAAGCAACTGAAGATGATTTCCTTTTTAGACTAGCCAGAAGGTGGCCTTTATTTAAGGACCATAGAAAGCCTGGGGAAGAAGGAAAATGGGACCAACTCTGAAGGTGGTCATTATATATAAGCCCAGCCTGAAGGTGTTAGGTTAGGATAGGTTAGGGATGTACGGTTGTTAGTAACAACCGTCCACTCGGAGACTATTGTACATTGTGATCATCATTTATACCTCAAAAGAGAACGGGAAGAGAGAGTGGAAGATCAAGAAGAAGATAGTAGCAGGAAGGAGAGCCTAGATATGGTTATTTTAGCCATGTCCGATTTTTGACAAAGCCTAGGATCTGGTTGGGGTAGATTTTAGAGAAGAAGAAGAATATATTCTCAATTTCAAATCTTCCAAAAACTGTTTGTCTTCTACCGATCACCAGTGCCTTCCTCCATCTTTGACTCGTCTGTGAAAAATTAAAGACCTGGCCACTAGTCCAGGATTCCCTACTAGGAAAATCTGCTCTGATGTCTATGAGAGGTAATATTGTTTCTAATGTTAGTATTTCTCCTCAAGAAATCACAACCTGGAGTTATGTTGAGGATACTAGCGTGTGACCATGGTTCAGCGACTTCCAGGCATCCGTTTCACGGAGCCTCAGGGCACATTAAGCAGCCTGGAATTTAATCAGAATGTCCAGTGGTTGGAGATTCCCTCAATATCGAGGAACGCTGCCAAGGTGTAGCCGGAGGACTTCGAATTCTTCTCAATTCGTCCAACCACCTCATGTAAGGCCGCCGTTTGTTTGTCTTCTGCCGATCACCAGTGCCTTCCTCCATCTTTGACTCGTCTGTGAAAAATTAAAGACCTGGCCACTAGTCCAGGATTCCATACTAAGAAAATCTACTATGATGTCTATGAGAGGTAATATTTTTTCTAATGTTAGTATTTCTCCTCAAGAAATCACAACCTGGCTTTATGTTGAGGATACTAGCGTGACCATAGTTCAGCGATTTCCATGTATCCATTTCTCGAAGCTTCAGGGCACATCTAGCAACCTGGAATTTAATCAGAATGCCTAGTGGTTGGAGATTCCCTCAATATCGAGGAACGCTGCCAAGGTGTAGCCGGAGGACTCCATATTCTTCTCAATGCGTCCAACCACCACATGTAAGGCCGCCGTATCCACGGATTTTCCTTTGAAGTAGGCATGCTGGGAGATGCTAATTTTGTTTGTGATCAATAGTATTTCTAAGTTCTGAGTCTAAGTAACCTTTCTATAGTCTTGAGTAGAAAGGAAGATAGGCGAATCGGTCTATATAGGCCTTTGGTAGCGTATGACTCGGCTTCCCGGCTTTCAGGATGAAGGTCACTGTTACCTCTTTCCATAGACTAGGTATATACGATAGTAAGAAGTAACCAAGCCCTAAAATGTCTTGCAGAGAGGCTAATACTCGTTCATCTGCGTGGTCTGTATTATACCATCTGGGCCAGGAGATTTATGGGGTTGAAAATTATTTATCGTCCACACCAGTTTTGGGTAGCTTATAGTGTTTTCTATCAGCTTCTCCTCCTCCTCCCTCGTAAGGACCATATACTGATGCGCACACTGCACATTCTCATTATGGTCCTTACAACCAGGAAAATGGGTTGACGATAGAAGATCAAGAGTCTCGTTACCACAGTTAGGCCTTTGGTAGCGTATGACTCGGCTTCCCGGCTTTCAGGATGAAGGGGTCACTGTTACCTCTTTCCATAGACTAGGTATGTACGATAGAAGTAGACAAGCCCTAAAAATGTCTTTGCAGAGAGGCTAATACTCGTTCATCTGCGCGGTCTGTATTATACCATCTGGGCCAGGAGATTTATAGGGTATAAAACTATTTATCGTCCATACCAGTTTTGGGTAGCTTATAGTGTGTGTTTTCTATCAGCTTCTCCTCCTCCCTCGTACGAACCATATGCTGATGCGCACACTGCACATCTTCATTATGGTCCCTTACAACCAGGAAAATGGGTTGACGATATATGATCAAGAGTCTCACTACCACAGTTTGCGAAATTTGACCGCTTCGTTAACTCTTGCGATTGACTCACTAGACATCAGACCCAATACTCACGTTTAGCCTTCTTGATTTCATTCTTGTACCTATTGAACTGTTCTCTATAAACGCGAAATCTGACCGCTTTGTTAACTCCTTCGATTGACTCACTAGACAGCAGACCCAAGACTCACGTTTAGCCTTCTTGATTTCACTCTGGCACCTATTGAACTGTTCTCTATAAACGTCCCAATCCGTACTGAGTTTTGTCTTACTACCTCTATCGTATGCTTTCCTTGCAGCCTTCCTCAAGGATGCAAGGTTTTTGTGACCAATACTGGCTGACGAACTGAGAAGAGTCTTTATAGACTAGCTGAGGGGATACCACCAACCACGTTATTCTATCGAATTGTCTCTAATTAATTTTTTGGGAATATCCACCATTCCCATTGGAATATCCACCTCTTTTTGTAGGCTATTAAAAATTCGTCCCTGACAAACTTAAAATTTTAGGAGTTGGAGGTGTGTGGTACACGAAAATTGTCTTCATCTTCTTTCGTGTCAATGAAAAATGACAACGCCCGTCACTGATGATGAGTTTTAAAAGCGTTACTTTTTTATATGACACATATAGAAGAGGAGGATGGTAGGAGGAATAGGGAGGTGAGGACTAGAAAATCCTTCTAGATAGTCAGAGGTAGTCATCATTGCCTATAATTTTTTTTATTATTTTGTTTTTACATAAAAAACATCATCCTTGCCTGCCATCAGCAGGAGCACACAAAGTCATCCTCTTCCTTCCACTCTCCTAAAAGTGAATATGAAAATCAAGCTTCTTCTTCGGTACTTAAAAAATCTATTCTAATTGAATTTTATTATACACTTCTTCCTCTTCTACACTAGACGACATTTCTTACTTTTTTCTTCGCCTTGTCACTTATTATAAAATTGAAGAATAAAAACTATTTAATAAGAATCTGAGTGAGTTAGATTGACGACACTCGTCGACGCTTCAGGGTAGATAGGAAAATTTGATTAATTGTATTCGAATGAAAAAGAACATGGAAAATATTGAGGAGGATGGGGGAGGGTGGGTTAATGGAAAAATGTTGCTATGAGAAGCAAGGAACTGGTACATAAAGAAAGAAGTCCACCTTCAAAAGTTGGTCTTTAAAAAAAGACCTCCACTCCTTCAGTCAGGTCTTTAAAGAAGACCAACTCCATAGCAGGTCTATAAAGAAGGCCTCCTACATGCAAAATACAGTCTTCCGACTGGCCTATAAAGAATACGATACAATATGAGTTTTCCAAAAAAAATGTGATAATGAAAAAGATGAGATATTGGAGATCCAAATTTCAAATTAGATTTTAATGCCAATCACAATGACATCCAAATATTGAAAATACCACAAGATAGTCGATTGTATATCTTTAAGCTCGATTTTTTCTAGAAGGTATAATCTGACCTATCTATATGAAGCCTTTAAAATATTGAAATGTATTTTTTGTAGACCTTTAATAATTAATTTGATCATCACAATATCGACATATTTTCAAAAGATCTCTGAAAGGTCGGTCGCTATAATCTCTAATCTATAAAAAATTCAATATAAAGCCTCTAGAAAAAAATCCTTAAATACTAGTTTTTGTAGAACGACCACCAATAAGTAATTAATTTATCATTTTTTTTTCTCTTTTTTAGACGACTGACTACTTCCGATAATAATCAATAATCTGCAGCAGAGAAATTCCTTCTCAAGGTGTGTGGTAAGTGTGTCATCAATTTTTAACTAACAAAACTATTTATAATAACCACCCATTTCTGTTTTCTCTTCTAGAATATCAGTCTAGTTGAAGAAGTTATATTATGATACCTAGTTCTTAAGAAATATTTAAAATAATATTATTTGTGGAGCTCTCCGATGACGGCATTCAATCTGTGCTACGGCTACTCCATCATAATAATTACTATTCAGACCCGCTCGATAGGCAACTTGATTTAGAGGCTTCCGTTTATAACGTTAAAACTCTTTCTCCAGATCTTGAAGATCCTTCATGACACGTCTGGGTGGGGGAGTCTTATCCACCATATGATGGTTGGGATGATTGTCCCTGAAGCACCTGAGCAGGTACTGCAACAAAGCATATTGTTATGCTGACGTAAGGGAAGGATCTTCGTCTCCTCATGAAGATGGTCCACTGGTGTCATGAGAGGGCAACCTGTCGCAATCCTCAGGGCGGTGTCCTAACAGGCATGAATACTTCTTTATTGCATATCACTAGTGTTCGCAGATCACTGGAACCGCACAGACTGACCTATTGCTTTGTAAGGTTTCCTTATCTGCGCCCCAAGTGCTGCCGGCAAGCGACTTGAGGATCTTGTTCCTAATTTTCAACTTATCGCAGATAGCTGTGGTTTGCGCGGACGATTTATCTCTCTACTGTTGAATAATTGGCTGAGTATTTTTGTGGGTAGTTGGTATTTCTGCAATAAAATTGTATGACACCCTCGACCTGCACATTCAACGGTATTCTCATCTCTCTCGCATGTGGTGAATAATGTGGCTGACGACTTCGTGGCGGATATTTTCATATTCCTCGCACTAAAGAAGGCTGCTAATGGAACACGTCCGACGCCATGATCATACAATCATCTGCATATGTAATGATTTCTATGCCATCCGTAGGGCGTGGAAAAAAGGTAGACGTTAAACAGTTCTGGAGAAATCACTCCACCCTGGGAAACTCCCTGTTTACGGTGTTTGGACCTATTTGTCCTGAACTCCACGTACGACTGGCGTCCACACATATAGTTGATTATCCAACGTTTCAAACTCGGCCGGGGGGAAGTGCTCTCAATGTCCTCAAACAGCGTGGCATGGTTGGCAGTATCAAAGGGATTTTGATAGGTCAAGCGCTACCAACACTGTTCTATCGCACAGCCGGTTCTGGTAAAGTCCTCGACTTATGGCCTGCTACTCTGTTGTTGTACTGTGTTGCTTACGGAATCCATGTTGATGATCCGCAACTGTATATCATTCTCGAATGCTGGGGAAAAGTAACACCTCTAGGGTCATCACTACTGGCGACAAAAGTGAAATCGGCCTGTAAGATTCAGCTTTGCTGGCATTCAGTTGCGGGACACCACCCTGCCCATTGTCAAGGCATGGACAAGTATAGGACGTCCCTTCTTTTAGGTATTTTCATAGTACTCCAAGGCGCGTTTTCCAACCGAAGTGACCACATTAACTTCTTTCTACCTTCTCTACCGGTATACATACATAATTCTCCTCGACTGAAGATCATTTGATTTCATGTTCTGTTCTGAGTTTCTGATTTTTATTGACTTTTTTGGTAGAAGTTATTCCGAAGCATTAAATTTAGCTGGCTATTTTAAAGTGAATGACTTCCCCTTGTCCTGCCTGCCCCGTTCTATGATGAATCCGATTTTCCTTAAAATTTCAATGAAATTTTGATTTTTGTTATTTTCTAAGCTCTGCTGCTGCTACATCCTGCAGCACGATGAATATGACCCTGAAAGGATTACCCCGAGACCACGAAATACACAATGCGCAACATGTTATTGACGTTTGGACAAAATAACTACGCATTCCTCACCAACATCACCACTACGATGGATTCAAACTTTAAAAGGCCATGGAACTCTTGGCAGGACGCATAAAAGCAAATAACAACAACAACTAAACGATTCTTATAAACAATATAAATGAGGTTATGGTACCTACTACCCATAGTAGTAGTAGTACGTCTTCCCATGACGTATGTGTGTGTGTACTCGTGTATAGTGAATGGAGAAACAACGGCCAACCACGTTTCCTCCGAAGATGATTCTGATGTGATAAGCGCAACAATGTTGCAAGCAGCAGAATGCGCTGTGCATTATTTTGCAACAACAACGACATGTTTTTTTCTTGAATTTTTGAATCCAAATATAAACCGTCAACACTACTAAATTTTTGAAAAGCAATTTTCAACGATATTATTGTTTTGGAGGCTTGGGCTCTGCAGGCCCTTCTGAAATTCTCCTTCATTGTTTGGCATTCCAAGCTTAGAAACGTATGATGATCAGGTAGAGCTCCAGTACACTTTCGTTGTTGCGGATTTTTTTTTTTTTTTGCTGAAATGAAGGCCAATGACAATAACAAAGTCTCCCCCGGCTGAAAGCCAAAATCTTCAATGATGCTTCGCGAGCGGACATTACCCTCAAGAGGAATGGTGATGATGGTGTTATTGTTTTTTTTTTGTTCTTCAGCCGCCTATCGACTCTGAATCAAAACAATTTGTTGTTGTTGTTGTTCGTTCGTGATCAAAACAACAACAGCAATATTTTGCGCGCCAAAAATTTTGTTTGTTTGGAGGTTTTGTTTTTTTTTTTTTGAAAAATAAATTGAAAGGCCCATCCACAGCCATTCAGCCACTCACAACTTCTATTGATTCGAGCGATTCAATCTTTACCCACCAGATAGAGATTCCTTTGGTCTGGCTCGATGGCGGCGTGGCCTGGCCTGGTGGTGCTGGTATACATATTAATATCTTCTTGAGGTAGCTGCATCATTTATGCTGTACCTTTTATTTTCTGGAAATGGCGGGACAAAAAAAGCTTGGCGTAGAAAACAAAAAACCCTCCTCCTTTTTTGTTGTTTTTGTTGGCTTAATTTGAACGTAAACAACTTCGACAATAACAACAGGCAGGCGAGTCAATAACATGTAGCGCAAAATGAAAAAAAACTGGATCTGCTTGTGAAGTTCCAGGAGGGGGAATAGTAGTTCGTCTCAGCAGAGTTCAATGCATTCTTCTTCGACCGGGGTAATGTGTGGTGGTGATGATAGTCAAAACAAAAACAGAAATCCAAAAGGGAAAGCAGAAAAAATACTGATCTTGGGAATAAAAAAAAAACAACATGGAAGGTAAAGAAGACGACGGGTGCTTTCGGGGTAATGGACTTTTCGTTTTCAAAACAATTCCTGACAGAGGTCTAATTTTAAAAATGATGAAGAAGAAGAAGAATACGAAGAAAAATTACACACCAAGCGAAGGAAGTTCACAATCGGTATCGTAGTTGATGGTGTTGCGGCATTATGTGGCTTCTTTTTTTTTGCAGCCTTCCTTTCTTTTCAGGGAAGAAGTAAAGGAGATGAGGCATTCTGCAGCAGAACCTTGAGGTTCGAATCATATATATTTTTTGGATGTATGTTTGTTTTGAATTCATTTATAAAATTTTTGTGTACGACACACAATTTTGTTTTTTTTTTCTTCTTCAGTGTTATGGAGGCACAGGGATTCGGTTCGCGGTGTTCAGCCTTCAGATTGTTTACGTTTAAATTTTTTTGTGGAGGTAGAGGAGGAGGAGGGAGGATCTCTTTTTGTCCCAGGTTTTTTTTGTTTTGTTTTATTAATGGCTATGAAATGCATTCACATTCACAATTTGGCGCTTAAAATTGCGGCCCCCCTGATTTCGCCCTTGTGCATGACTGTCGCCTGATCCTCATTATTAGAGTTCGGTTTATTTTGCGGAACGTTGCGATTTTTTTTATTTTCGATTTTTGTTATTCTTGGAATTAAGGATATGATAAATCGTTTTGTTGTTTTGCAAACGTAGAAAACAGTTGCAGAGCCATAGAGAAATAAATACGCTTCTGATGTACCGCGACAAAATTTTTTTAGGTTATAAATAAAAATAAATTAGGGAAATAAATGAGGATATGAAGCGGTAGGGGTACTTAAAAAAATCTTGAAAAAAATAATGAACGCGGGTATCGGAAAAGTAATGTAGGTTCTGTCAAATTGGGTCTACCCTGAATTTTAATCAAATTTGATGATTTTTGGTAGGAGGATTTGCTAGCCAATGAGTACCCAAAATACGAAATTATAGACAATTCGGTTGAAAAACCTACCCAAATTCTCCAAAAATATCGAAATTTTGGTGGTTCGTTATAATGGCGGCTACCCTGAAAAGTGGACCTATGATGGTAATTTTTGGTGTGGAGATTTACTACTCAATCATAATCCAAAATACCAAAATACAGCCAATTTGGTTGAAAAACATGGCCAAACTCCGCCAAAATCGGAAATTTTGAGGTTATCGTTATATGGGGGATACCCTAAAAAGTAGACCAATATTAATAATTGTTGGTATGGAGATTTACTACCCAATGAGAATCCAAAATACGAAATTGTAGATAATTCGGTTGAAAAACATGGTCAAACACCCCCAAAATCGAAAATTTTGAGGTTATCGTTCTATGGGGGCTACCCTAAAAAGTGAATCTATGTTGATAATTTTTGGTATGGAGATTTGCTACCTAATGAGAACCCAAAATATCAAATTAAAGAGAATTTGGTTGAATACCTCCGTCCAAATAGCGAAATTTTGGAAGTGCTCTTCTATGGGACCTACCCCCAAACACAAGCCCATGTTCATAACTTTTGGTGTGGAGATTTTATACTCAAAGCGAATCCAAAATACAAAATTACAACCAATTTGGTTGAAAACCTCCCACAAATTCGGAAATTTTAGAGTTGCCCTTATATAGGGCCTATATCGAAACATAAACCAATATTGATTATTTTTGGTATAATGATTTGCTATCCAAATGAGAGCCTAAAATACAAAATTATAGGCAATTTGTTTGAAAAAAATGGCAAAATTTTACCAAAATCGGAAATTTGAGGTTATCGTTATATGGGGGCTATCGTAAAAAGTGGAACAATATTGATAATTTTTTGTATGGAAATTTTGAACACAATTTTTGGACAATTTGGGAGGTTCCCTCCAAATACCGTGAAATTTTTTTTTTTACAACCAATTTTTTGGTAGGGTGATTCTTATAGCGCGTGGGCTTTTGTAATAATTTTTTTTCGAGGTCCTTATAAGGTGAGGATTATTTATTGAAGAAGATCCACGTTTTTAATTTTGAATCCGTTTGTCGTTGTTGTTTTTGGTATTTTATGGGAATTCGTTATTTGTTGTTGGTTTCCTTTTTCTTCCTTCTTCATTGGTTTCTTTTTCTTAAGAATGCCTTGGTGCTGCCGCTGCGCGATCCTCCTCAACATAAACAAAATTCAGGTCCTCTGTTTTTTTTACTTACGTCCTGAGTCTCGGCATCATCACACCATAGTGAAGCTTCTGCTGCAGATTTTTTGCTTTAGTATGTGTGTGGTTAGGATGGCAGGCAGGCAGGCTCCATACTACTACTACTCCTTATGTGTTCAGACGCCGTACTATACTACGACGTAGTTGTTTTGGTTTTCGTTTTCGATTCTTTTTCCGCGCGGTGGTGGTTAGGATCTTTTTATGATTTTACTATCGATTTAGTTTGTGTTCGCCTGGTGTTTAGATGGGTTTAGTTTTTAATGGTTTTTCGTTTTGTGTGTGTTTTTTTCTTATTCCTCGGTTTCAACTTTGCCTACCTCTAATATGGGAAGGATCGATACGAACAAAAATTCAGTGCGTGGCGGCGGGTTCTTTAAACGAATTTTTTTTTTTTAAATAAAAAAAGTTTTTGTGTTTCAATTTTCGAAAGAGTGTGAATGTGTGTGTTCCAAAATAAAACAAAAAAACATGACTGAAGATCGGTAGTTCAACATCCCTAGAAGATAAAATTTCGATGCGGTCTTCTCATTCCCTTTCGTTTCAGGTAACTAAAAATTCAATGTATTTGTGAGTATTAAGAATAAAATAAGGATCAGGTGGAGGATGAAGCCTCGACATTAGAAGAAGGACCTTGAAAAAAATTATTTAAAATATCCAGGCCTTATAAGGACCTCGAAAAAAATTGTTTAAAGAATCCAAGCCATATAAGGACCTCAAAAAAATTTGATAAAAAAATCCAAGCCTTATAAGGACCTCGAAAAAAAATTATTTTAAAAATTCGGGCCTTATAAGGACCTCGAAAAAAATATATTTAAAAAAGCCAAGCCTTAGAAGGACCTCGAAAAGACTTATTTTATAAATCTACGCCTCATAAGGACCTTGAAAAAAAATTATTTAAAAAATCCACACAAAATCCATAGGACCTCGAAAATCCATGCCTCTATAGATTTTGGAAAACTATTCTTCATTTGTTCTTGGCGAAGAGGAGGGCAAACTTCACAAATAAAATTCCACAAACTCATTGGAATTTCAGGTTGTGTGTTCCGCCACAAAAACAACTAAAACCTGTAGCCGTGGTCTTCTTAAGTCTCCTTGGTTGTATGATGTCCATCCAGCACCGCTATCCCAAACATGGCAAATAGCACACTGTGATCTGCCTGATTTCACCTCTTCTTCCCCCCTGCCTCCCTCATCAAAAGCCAAAAAATGCGCGCGCGATTTTTTGTTTTCGTTGTGGAATGGTGGTGTCCAGCCAGCCAACAAACAAACCAACCGGTTTAATGTGTTGTCTTCCTAGCGTAGAGGCAGACAACCTCCACCACCTCGTCTCCTCTTCCTATACATCAACAACTCCGAGGAATGTTGCTGCTGTGCAGCCTGGCTGTCCTGCAACATTGTTGTTTACTCTTATGCGACCTCTTCTCTTGAGCCGCCGCCGCCATATATTGCGGTTCGGTGGACTGGCCTGGCCTTCTAATACTATACACGCACAAGGCAAAAAAACATGTTTCAGTTGTTGTTTTTGTCTTTATGTTGTTCCCTAGACTTGGTCTTGGCCATAGTCGTCTTGGTTGGTGGTGGGGTCTGTGTCTGTTCTTTTTCTTTGGTTCAATGTACGTTGTTGCGGAATTTGTAGTTTTTTTGTTATTGGAACCCGAAGAAGAAGACAATTTTCTGGTTTAGAATTCTTGGAATATTTTATGCCACACAGACGCACACTCACACACATACACACACAAACCAACAACACCATCCTCAACAACCTGAAGAGAAGAATTGGCCTGACATTTTGAAGAAAGGAAAAATCCGCTTCTTTAAACGACATTCTTGATTTTTTTGTGGCTGGACAGCCATTAACATTGCTATACTCTCAAGAGGAGATGTGATGACAAACAAAATAAGGTTTTCAGAAGCGGTCCTTCCTATTCCTCAGAATATCAGGATCACAAGGAATGCCTTGACATTTTTAAATTTTTTTCCTATACTTTGACTATTTTTCGACAGTAGAGCTCCAAAAAGACCGCTAAAACGTGCCGCTAGAAGGTTAAAATGTTATACAAAAATGTTCCCTGATGTGTTCGGGGTAATGTAGTCCAGGAAAATGTATACCATGCCTTTAAGGATATCTGTTATACATAGCAAAAATCAGCAGGACAAAAATATTGTGTTTTATTTTTTTTTATAAATTTTTACAAAAAGGTTCCCTGTGATATTCTGAATAATTTATTCCGGTATAGTATATACCATACCTTTAAGGATATACGTTATAAATAGCAAAATTCCGCATGAAACATTTTTGGTGTGGTTTTTTTTTATTTTTTAGAAGATGTTTCAAAAGGGCTCTAAATAGTGTCGCTAGAGGGTTAACATATATTTAATAGAAACGTTAATCAGAGTGTTGTTAATAAATGTCCTTAACACATCCTATGGCTACAACATCAGGATCATATGATATGCCATAGGTTTCGGCTGGACAAACATATTTTTAGTGTTTCTTATTGGATTTTCACAGAAAAAGTGTCAAAAAGTCCCCTAAGAAGTGTCGCTAGAGGGTTAATATATTTTACCGAAATGTTCGTCAGAGTGTTGTTAATAAATGTCCTTAACACATCCTATACATAAAATAGCAGGATCACATGATATGTCATAGGTATCTAAAGGGACAAATTATTTCATTTTACTGATATTTTGACAATTTTTTGACAAAAGGTTCAAAAATATCCCTAAAACGTGCCGCTAGAGGGTTAAGATATTTTACAAAAATGTTTCCTGCTGTGTCGTGTGTAATATTCTCGAACACACCACATACCTCGAGGGTCAGGATCAAAAAGGGTATTTAATTTTTTTTACAGGTTAAGACATCACCTTTTAAATAATTTCAAGTTATTTATTAAATTAGGTCCAAAAAAAGTACCCTTAAACGTCCCGCTAGAGGGTTAACATATTTTACAGAAATGTTCTTCCGGGTGTTGTTAGTAATTTTCCCTAACACTCCTCATACCCCCAGGGTCAGGATCAACCAGATTTACTATAATTTCTAAATTTCACAATATCAAGATTGCTGGTATTTTAGTTATTCTTTCAGAAATGGCTCTGAAAGACCCCTAATAAGTGCCGCTAGAGGGTTACAATGTACTGCGGAAATGTTCCAACGGATGTTGTTAGTAATATGTCCTAACACACTCTCTACCTCCAGGGTCAGGATCAACAAGAAGAACAATTTCAGGAACCTTTCAGAGAAGGTTCTGAAAGACCCCAACAACAAGTGCCGCTAGAGGGTTACAGTGTACTGCAGAAATGTTCCTTCGGATGTTCTTAGTGATTTTCCCTAACACACCTCCTACCTCCAGGGTCCGGATCAACCTGATTTACTGTAATTTGCTAAATGACTCAATTTAAAATTTAGTAATATTTTTGACTTGTTTTCAGAGAAGACTCAAAAAGGTCCGTTCCAATTGCCGCTAGAGGGTTAATATGCTTTATAAAATGGTTCCCTAAAAGTTGTGAGCAAAAATGCCAAAGGGGTCATAAACCGAATGTTTAAGGATCGCAGATATTTTTCGATTTTCTTACAAGTTGAGACTTTAAATGACTTTGACTTTTTATATAATTTGAAGGTATTTTTTAAATGAGTGCCAAATAATTACCCTTAAATGAGCCGCTAGAGGGCTACAATGCACTACAGAAATGTTCTTCCGAGTGTTGTGAGTAATTTTCCCTAACAAACCACATACCTCAGGGGTCAGGATCAACAAAAAGTACTATAATTTTCCAAATGACACAATTTTAATGTTGGCGAAAAATTTTGATATTTCTTAGAGAATGTTCCGAAAAACCGTGCTCGAGTTGCTAAAGGGCTACTGTGTGCAATAGAATTGTTCTTTCAAGTTTTGTGAGTAATTTTCCCCTAATACACCACAAACCTCAGGGGTAAGGGTCAATAAGAAATATAATATAACAATCATAATTAGACAATTTCAAAATTAGTGATGCATTTTGGTTTATTTTTTTAACGAATGGTCAAAGAATCGGCGCAAAGTTGCCGCTAGAGTGTTAACATGCTATATAAAAATCTTTCCCCGTGTTTTGGGAGTAATAATGCTAAAGGCAATATATACCTGTGGTTCAAGGATCACAAGGATTTTTGCGATTTTCTTTCAAGGTAACACTTTTAATTTGTAGAAAATTTCAAAGTATTTGTTAAATGAAGGCCCAAAAAGTACCATTAATTTGGCTGCTAGTGGATTAAGATATTCCACAGATATGTTCCTTCAACTGCCGTTCGTAATTTTTCCTAAGACACTACATACAAATAAAAAAAATTATAATTTATAAATATAACATAACCTCTCAAATTTCGTTATTTTAAGTGCTTTTGGGAATGTTTTTAACCGAATAGGCTGTAATTTAGTATTTTGGATCCTCATTGTGTAGAAAATCTCCATACCAAAAATTATTACTTTTGCTCCACTTGTTTGGGGGCTACCCCATCAAGTAAGGGTACCCCTTCAATTTCCGAATTTGGTTAGTTTTGCCAAGTTTTTCAACCGAAGTGGCTGTAATTTGGTATTTTGGATTCGCTTTGGGTAGTAAATCTCCATACCAAAAATTATCAATATTTGTCTACTTTTTAGGGTAGCCTCCATATAATGATACCCCTAAATTTTTCGAATTTGGGGAGTTTGGCCATGTTTTTCAACCGAAGTCGCTGTAATTTGGTATTTTGGATGCTCATTAGGTGCTAAACCTCTACACCAAAAATTATTAATATTGATCCACATTTTAGGGTAGCCTCTATATAAAGGTACCCCTTAAATTTCGGAATTATAGGGAGGTTGGGCATGTTTTTCAACCGAATTGATTGTAATTTGGTACTTTGGATTATATGTGGTGCTAAACCTCTACACCAAAAATTATTTATATAGGTCCACTTGTTAGGGTAGCCCCCATATAAGGGTACCCCTAGATTTGGGGCGTTTGACCATGTTTTTCAAAATAATTGGATATAATTTGACATTTTTGGATTCTCATTGTGTGCTCTAAACTAAAAATGATCAATATTGCTCCATTTTTTAGGGTAGCTCCTATAGAACGTTACCTTCAAATTTTCCAAATTTTGGGCGTTTGACCATGTTTTACAATCAATTTTGCTGTAATTTGATACTTTGAGTTCTCATTGGCTGATAAACCTCTACACCAAAAGTTATTAATATTGCTCCAATTTTTAGGGTAGCCTCCATATAACGATACCCCTAATTTTTTTCGAATTTGAGGAGTTTGGCCATTTTTTTCAACCGATGTGGCTGTAATTTGGTATTTTGTGTTTTTATTAGGTGCCAAGTCTCCATACCAAAAATTATCAATTTTGCTCCACTTATTAGGGTAGCCTTCATATAACGATATCCCTCAATTTTTCAAATTTGGGGCGTTTGACCACGTTTTCCAACCGAATTGGCTATAATTTGGTATTTTGGGTTCTGATTGGCTGCTAAACCTCTACACCAAAAATGATCAATATTGCTTCATTTTTTAGGGTAGTCCCCATATAACAATACCCTCAAAATTTCCGAATTTTAGGGCGTTTGACCACATTTTTCAAGGGAATTAGTTCTAATTTAGTATTTTGAATTCTTCCTACCAAAAATTATAAATATCGGGGTGCACTTTTTGTTGTCGATTCGTATTCCTTTCTCCATACAGTGGCCTTCCAGATCCAGTTTTTTTTATTACAGTAGCAGTTATTTTTTCCTCTTGTTATTGTAATTTTTAACCCCGACATATAGTGTAGCCTTGTCTAGTCACCGCCATAGTTTCCCTCGGTTTTTATGTGCCACGAAACTGCTATTCTTCGTCTTCTTGTGTGTTGTGTATGTTTGTGCGTGCGTGGTAGTACCTCCCCATACATAATGCGTTGTAATTGCATTTTTATGGGTTTTTCTTGTTCTTCTTAGTACAGAGTTGAAAGTTGTTGGTGCTCCAGCTACTGTTGTTGTTGTTGTTCTTGTTATTGTTGTAGTTTTGTTCTCATTACTACACCATCTCAGTTGAAAGTAATAAAATAAAAAAGGGGGAAATCCAGTTCCTGCTTACTGGCGGACCCGACCCATGTTGTCAATATTAATGGTAGTAGAAGTAATAGTTGGAAAACGGCAATGTTGTTGTTTTTTGCTGTATTTTTTATTACCTCTAGTCGGGAATAATTTTCATTTTTTAATGTCGTTTTTTGTTTTCATATTTATTTATTGTTTTTGTTGTTGTTAATTTTTTAACTTCGTTTGTTTTATGTTTTCTTCTCGCACACCCCATTCCTCATTTCATTTTATTTATTTTTATTTATTTTTATTTATTTTTATTTTAATTTGCTTTTGTTTTTGTTTTCTTTCAGACTTCAGCCAACAAACTGCCGCCAACTGAAACTTTACTACCACTATCTGCTGTACTACGCATGGATCTGGTCTACAACTACTTACTACATACAGCAACAACAACAAGAATATTTTTTATTGATGTTATTTTAATTGTAACAACCTAAACTCCAGTAAAAAAAGACTCAATTTTTGTAGTAAACCCTACTTTCTACTTCTTGGCCTACCAAGCAGGACAACAAAAGTGTCGAAGAAGAAAACAAGGAATAAATGTTTTTCTGAAACAGCACGCCAAACCACAATAATAACAACAAAAATAATAAGGAGAAGTAACGGAGCAATACCACACACAACATTCTACCACAACAACAACATCGAGACGAAGAAATAGCTGATTTTTATCATTCCAATATTCATTGCACAACCGACGACCCGACCCCTTTTTACAAGAAGATCACAAAGACGAAGGCGTTAAACACACCACAAGGAAATTATTTTCACATCTTTTTATCCCTCTAATTTTATTTCCCGAACTCCAACTCCTTGGGTCTATAAAAATTCCCAAGATCTACAAAAAATCCCAATCAAACTGCTACTACCAGCCAGCTATCTATCCTCCAACATAGCTGGCCAAAAAATAAATTTAAGAATAATCAATTGCAAATTTCATAACTTCTTAAGGATCCAACGAAGAGGGTGGTACCCCCAATTTTGGATATTGAATTTCAATTCAAAACAAATTTCAATACCACAATTCAAAACACATATGAAATAGCAGCTCTGTATAATTATCTTCAGGAGTATAAGGCGGCCAGAAGAGTAGTCATTCAGTTCGACAAACATCCTCATCAATCCTCATCATCACTACCACGCGTTCTATTGTTGAAGGTCGGTCGGTCCCTCGCCAATAGTGTCTCTGTGTGTTATAATTTGTGTTGTAGAATAAAACCAAAAAAGGGTATGTAAAATAGAACACAAGTAACCAATTTTTTTTTATTGTAATTTCAAAGGGTAAGACGAAGTTTCAGTTATATTTTCAGATGAATTTAAAATATCGAGGACCTTGAAGAAAATTTCAAGGTCCTAGAAAACACATGGAAAAAATCTAAGCCTCCATCAGGCCTCGAAAAAAGTACCGACCTCCATTTTAAATCCCAAAATTGCTCCAAGCTCCAAATTACTTCTACTGGTATTTGTCAAAAACAAAAGGCCAAGAAAGTCCCCTTAAATGAATCGCTAGAGGGTTAACATTTTCTAGAGAAATGTTCCTTAAAGGGTGAATAATAAATGTCCTTAACTTGTGTTAAATGCAAGGATCTCAAGGATATCTATGTATTTTTAAAAGATTAAAGTCAGTTACCTTTTAATGTGTGTTTTTTTTTTTAGTTTTCGAAATAAATGATCAAATAACCCCCCTAAAACGTATCCCAGAGGGTCAACATGTTCTACAAAAATTTTCCCCCAAGTGTTGTGAGTAATAATGCCAAAGGGTTCTTATACCGGACATTTAAAGATGACAAGGATATTTCGATTTTTTTAAAGAATCCTTGATTTAAATATCAAATTTCCCTATTTCAAAAATAAATTTTAAAGAAAGAACCCTTAAATGGACCGCTACAGGGTTGACATATTTTAGAGAAATGTTCCTTAAAGGTTAAAAATTAAATGTCCTTGACACAATATCTCTCCAAAATGCAAGAATCTCAAGGATATTTTTTTAGATTATTTTTGAAATTTTTCGGAAAATTTTGCCAAATAACCCCGCTAAAACGAATACATAGAGGTTTAACATGTTCCACAAAAATCTTCCCCCAAGTGTTGTGAGTAATAATGCCAAAGGGTTCTTATGCCGGGTGTTGAAGGATCACAACGATATTTCGATTTTCTCCGTTTTAAATATCAAATTCCCCATTTCAAAAATAAATTTCAAAGAAAGAACCCTTAAATGGGTCGCTAGAGGTTTGATATGTTCTAGAGAAATTTTCCTTATAGGGTAAATAATAAATGTCCTGAACACAATTTCTCTCCAAAATACAAGGATATCTATGTATTTTTGAAATATTAAAATTAACCATTTTTTACTTTGTTTATGAAAATTTTCGCAAGAAATTACCAAATAACCCCTCTTAAACGAGTACCTAGAGGTTCAACATATTCTACAAAAATCTTCCCCTAAGTGTTGGAGGCAATATTGCCAAAGGGTTCATATACTGGACCGGATCACAAGTATATTTCGATTTTCTTAAAGGATCTCCGCTTTAAATACCAAATTTCCACCCATTCCAAAAATAAAGCCCCAAAAATGTACCCTTAAATGGACCGCTAGAGGTTTGACATGTTTTAGAGAAATGTTCTTTCAAGTGTTGTTAATAATTTTTCCTAATACACCAAACGCCTCAGAGGTCGGGATCAACAAGAAATTCTACAATATTTTGCAATTGACAAACATTTTAAGAGATATGTTTTGGTAATGTTGTTTGGAGAAGGCTCAAAAAGACCCCACAAAATTGTCGCTAGAGGGTTGGCATGTTCGACAAAAATCTTCCCCTAAATGTTGTGACTAATAATGCCAAAGGGATTATATACCGACGGTTTAAGGATCACAAGAATTTTTAGGGTTTCTTAATGGATATCCGCTTTAAATACCAAATTTCCACCATCTCAAAAATAATGCCTCAAAAATGTACCTTGAATGAACCGCTAGTGGGTTAAGCAAAAAGGGGTTTAATATATTTTTAAAAAAGCAATTTATTTTTACAAAACCGCAATTCGGAGTCAGCTTTTTAAAAAGTCCAAGCTTCTGTGGTACCTCCAAAAATATTTTTAAAAAATCCAGGCATCACTGGTCGCTTCTGAGGTGCCCTATTGGACCCTAAAAAACATTTTTAATTAATCTAAGCCTCTTTAGAAACTTAAAAAGTTTTTTTTTTTTAATCCAATCTTCTGTGGAACCTGGAAAAATGTTCGGAAATAAAGTGGGCGCTTCTGTAGGGACCTTTTTTCTTGAATCCACATTATATTCTAATAACTTCAATGGACCTGTTGCTGGCTCAACAACCTTTCCATTATTTTTTGTTCCGATCATTTTTCGTTTTTTTTTTCAAATCTCTTTAAGTCTCTTCTCTTCATTTCACACAACATCAGCAATGCGATTTATTAACACATTGTCGCTATGCTGCTGATCTTTTGCTGGTGTCCTGACTTTAACGGTCACTAACCAAGCGTGTTATCATCAGTGTCATTTTTGACGCCTGTACTGCTTGCCTGGCTGCATAATGAGCTTGCATGCAACGAAGAAGGAAAACAAATAAATAAATGTTAATAATTGTGGCGGGTATAAACTGTCAATTTATGATGGATGTATGAGACCGACAATTTTTTTTTTGGTAGCTTTGCAGAATTTTATTATTTTTCCTGTTTCTGTTTTGCCAATGAACCACCTCTCTGAAATATAAAAAAATACAAGAAAAGTGGCGCTTATAACGAAATGTTTTTTATATATATTATTGAATTTTTATTTACTTTTTGGCGTCAGGTTTTTTGTTTTCTTTTTTCTGGAAGACGACAGATTCTTGATTATCGTAAGAAGTTTGCATCATGTTTTTTGTTTTGTGTTCTTGTTTTGAATTCAAATTTTTTATAGATTCAATTTTTTTAAAGAATTGTGGCGCTTTTGTTGGCTTTATCTCCTCTCTTGCTTTAGTATATGGTGTCACTCTTTAACACGTGTGAATCTGCTGATTTAATTAATGTTTTTATGGAGGGAGGACTTTCTTCTTAGACAAGCTCTTATCGACAACAATAAATGCGTTTTGGTTTTTAATTTTAACATTTTTTTCTGGCATGAGTATGAGTAATCAGTAGAATACATATTAAATTTGAAATTCCATAACTAGGGCCATAAGTATCTGTCAAAAAAATTTTTTTGGACTAATAGCGCCTACGAGTTATGGAAATAGATCAGCTGTGTCACTACATAAGCTTCGACATAAAAAAATCCCCATCAATGCGTTGATTTTATAAAAAAAAACATTTTCTTCAAGTTCCAAGCACCATTTTTTTTAAATATTTATCTAAAGGCGAATATTTATCATCGAGGCGAATATCCCGAATATTTATTTTCTAATTTTGTTTAATAGTTCCTCCCAGATGTGCATTTTTTAATTTTTTTGAGAATCACCAAAAGGAGATTTTTTTTTAACAAAATATGAATTATTTTTAAGTGGCGTGAATTTCTTTAATAGCCTTAACGTGGATTTTTACTAAAATATTTTCTTAGACGCATACCAAGGTGTGGATTTTAAGGGTCTCTGTGGAGTCGAGGTGTCGATTTAAAAAGTCAAACTCCTTATATTTGTCCGATTGAGACAAAATTTTGCACAGCGTACTAAATTAGGTCTAGATTGATCTATGTGAAGTTTTGTTGAAATCGGTTTAGATTTGGATATAGCTCCCATATATAGTTTCGTCCGATTTTATGTAAATGGTGCACCAATCTCCCAATATTTGTCCGATTGACTTTCCTTACAGGTTTAATAATATTTTTCAAGGTCATATTTTTAACGAATATTTTTTCAAAGTCGTCCTATATGACCCAGAAATTTCAGGAATATTTGTTCAAAATCTTATATGGCTCATAATTTTCAGGAAAAATTTTTCATGACTCAAAAATTGTTCAGAATTTTTTTTAAGTACTATTTTTAAAGTCCTATAAAACCCAGAATTGTTTACTTACTTATCATTTTTCAGTGTCTATCAAAGCCAAGCATTTTTATTCAAGTTGCTGCAACATAACTCCGTTCTTTCAAGAAGATTTTTCATGCTCAAATTTTTTTGAATATCTTTTTAAGCCTCATATATTTTTTTTTTTAAATATTTTTTCACGACCATTTATATAGTTCCAAAATAACTCTTTTGTCTGCAGGCATGTCAAGTTCGAAGATGGACTATATCGGTCCACGTTTAGGCATAGCTCCCATATAAAGGTACCCCCTCCAATTTTCGGCATATAGGGGTTCTTGAGCGCATTTTTCAATCGAATGCGCTGAAATGTGGTACATTGGGTTCTTTTTGGGTACTAAAAATTACAAATATAGGTCCACTTTTTCTGGTAGACCCCATATAACGATACCCGCAAATTTTCAGTATTTTGGAGGTTTTTAATCGCATTTTTCGACCGAAATGGCTGCAATTTTGTACTTTGAGTTTTTAATGGGTACCAAATGTCTCCTCTAAAAATTATAAATATAGGTCTACTTTTTTCTGGTAGCACATTATGTCTATGTCGATCCATATTTAGTCCTAGCCGCCATACCGATTTTCGATATTTTTAATATTTAGGTTAAAATTGTAATGCAAAAATGTTAGTTTCGAAATTGAGCTATATCTGTCCTGAATTAGGCATACCACCTCATAGCCTCCAGGGAACGTACGCATACTAATTTGTACGCCAAGAACAATTTTTATATTGAACAAAACAGCAACTTCCACCCAACCCTCCCCCATATAAGGTCTTCAATAACGTACACGGGTTTTATGGCCTCTGAATTTTAAGTACTTTGGGATTTTTAGAAAAAATCTCCACTAAGAATTGCTAAAATTTGTATTTGGTGTACATTATCGTTTACATAAATCGGTGTGTAGATTTGTCGGTATAGGTATTGGTATGTTCCCTATATATCTTCATTTTAAGTACCTGTCATCAGTATATATACGGTGAAAAATGTCAAATTTTCGGCCCCGCCTTAACGTTTTTCCACTTGTTCTTCAGATAATTCAAATAGAGAGGGTCTAATATGATTATAGACATTTTTTTTTTATAATTTATTATCTTTTAAATGAACGAAAATTACCATTTGTTTCTATTGTATTTGTTATTGTTTCCTTTGTTTTAGTTACTTAATTGCATTGATATGTGTCATCATCTTATTATGTTTTGCAGGAAAAATACAAAAAAAAAAAAAAAAAATCCCAAAACAAATAATGATGAACAAAAATACCAAGAACAATTGTTCAATGACCCCCCTGCCTGGACCCCAAAACAAAATATCAGAATATTATTCCATTGGTTTTATTTGGCTGCTGTTGTGCTGCGGGTTCAATGATCGATCTCTCTGTGTGGATTTGAAATAATAATCTTATCTATCAAAATAATTTGGATTTACACCTGATGGGCGTTGAGATTTTTCCCATAAGGGTGGCTACAATTCTCCTGTGTATTAACAAGGGATAAAGAAACTGATCTGATTATTGTGGCTTTATAATTGTTTAGTTCTAGAAATAATCATCTATGACCCTTCTGATGGACCCCAAAACAATATTTTATACCATTCATTTTTTTTTTTTTTGGCTGCTATTGTGCGGATTCAATGATCCCTCTGTGACGAGATTTGAAATAATTATATGGGCGTTTCAATTTTTTCCATAAGGATGGCTACAGTTTTCGTTTGTATTTTAGAGCTCATGGTTGAGGCTTTACTACTAGAAATACGATGCCATATTTTCCCACCCCTTGGAGATCCATTTTCTATTATTTCCACCTCCCTGCTTTTGTTTTAATTTTACATTAGACCTAACTGTAAAAATATTCTTCTCCTTCTCCGTTTTTTTTGGAACCTCAGAAAGTTAACATATCTCTATGTTGAGATAGACACTCTTGGTGACGAACAAAGCCTAAAGAAAATATTATTTTTTTTAATACAGTGAAATTCCAAACATTAATTTTAATACATTAAAATTCAAAATTGTGTGTGCCTCTGTATCGAAGTTTTATGAATGAATTGTTCTCCCTCGTAAGATTTGTGACATTCTTCAAAGTGGCTGCGAAATGTTTTCTTCGCTAGGCAAAATGCTTCTTTTTTGTTTAATATTCATATCACAGCCAGCTTTGAGGAGCGTCAAATTTCTTATAACGAAAATCATCGTCATCATCATCATCGACAATGTGATCGTCTTCAGTGTGTTAACATTTGTTGAATTGGTCCGACGAGGCCGCATTATCAATGAAAAAAATGTGTACGGTTTTTTTTCGAAATAATCATCGATTGATTTGTTTATTATGTGTCCCGTTTGGTCGTTCGTCTAATGGATCGGGGTTTTTTACCTTTCGAATAACAATAAGAAAATAAAATTAAGAAGAAGAAGAAAAAAATGTGAATTAAAAGTGCGTGAATTCTCAAAAACATATTAAGAAAAACCCAAACTAAAATTACAGTCTGTGTGTCCCATAAAAATCATCGATGCCATCCGCACCTATCTTAGCCTCACAAAGTGGTTGTGAAATGCTTGAATAAAAAATTGACTTGGATTTTCTTTTTTTTAATATTGAAAATGAAAAGTTCGATTTTGTGCACCTCCTTTGAAAATTGCATATCACAGCCAGCTTTGATGAGCTGAGATTTGTGTACAGAAACAGAATTGAAAAACAACAACAACAAATAAAACAACAAAAATATGAATTTAAAGAAAATTTTAGTGGAAATGAAAAAATAAAACGAAAAATCTGAAAAATTCCGATTTAGGTGTGATTTTGGTGCTCCAAGAAAAAATGTAATGGGATAAATGATCGGATCGCGTTTTCTGTATAATAAGGAGGAATATATGAAAACCCCATAACTGAAATGACCAGGCCCATGAGCAACTTTACTGTTTCCGAGAAGCATATCAAAATTGGCTGCTGCTGCGTGCTGCGAACCTATATCATCGATCAATAACAACATTCATGAATTATATTTTTGAAATCTTGAAACGATGCTGGTGGACTCTGCACAAATGAATGCAGTAAGCGATAAGTAATAAACCAGGACGAGACCAAAATTTGTCGCAATCAGATGAACCTACTAAAATCGAACAATACTATATATGAGATATCTAAATCTGAATCGATTTCAATGAAACTTAACACACATTTTCCAAGACTCGTTTCCATACGTTATGCCAAATTTCATTTCAATTGGACAAAACTTTGGGAGTTTTTTTCAGCATTTACATAAAATCGGACGATACTATATATGGAAGCTATATCTAAATCTGAATCGATTTCAGTGAAACTCAACACACATTATCCTAGACTCAATTCCGTACGTTATGCCAAATTTCATTTCAATCGGACAAAACCTTGGGAGTTTAAAGCACCTTTTACATAAAATCGGCGAAAATATATATGGGAGCCATAACTAAATCTGAACCGATTTCAATGAAACTTAACATACATTATCCTGCCCTCAATTCTATACGTTATTCCAAATTTCGTTTCAATCGAAATAAATTTAGGGACTTTGGCGCACCATTTATATAAAATCGGACAATACTATATATGAGAGCTATATCTAAATCTGAATCGATTTCAATGAAACATAACACATATAATTCTAGACTTAATTCAGTACGCTATGCCAAATTCCGTGCAAATCGAAACCAATTTAGGGACCCTGGTCCTCCATTTACATAAAATCGGAGATACTATATGGGAGCTGAATCGATTTCAACAAAACTCTGGTCGAAGTCTTCCTACGATAATAGAAATAGAAATGTGCCATCTATATAGCTGATCACTCATCTCTGAGAAATATGGAGATATGTGCCACCAAAGCCCATCCAGCTAAACTGTTCACCACTTGGACTTGATTGAAATGAAGCTCCCACTGGAAGTAATGATCGCTGCGCCAACTGAACAGATTCCAACAACCACAAATTTCCCCAATATGTTGGCTGAAACTTCGTTCGAAAAGCCACTGCGATTTTGGGATAATATGCGAAGTAATAGGAAAATATCCGCCACCAAAACCGCTAAGCCACTCTACACTGCAACCCATCACTTGGACATGATTGAAATTAAGCTCCCACTAAAAATGATGGTCGATGGACGGACTAAACTAAACAGATTCCGAAGACCAAAAATTGCGCCAAGATGTTGGATGAAACTTCGTTTGACAGTCTTTCCAAGTCAGCCAACTGCAATCAAACCATTGCGATAAGATGCGATGTAGTACTGAAGAAGCTGGGCTCATGTCGCTAGACACGGCAGCACTTGGGACGTTAACAAAAGGAAAACTGATTTATAAAGCAGTAGTTTGGTCGTTCAGTGGTGGGGTAGTACTCAGTGGAAGTAGTGGTGAAACATTTAGGCCTGCCAGTATACCGCCGTCCTGAAAACTAGAACAGGACAGGGTGATGTCTAGAATGCTGTGCTGTTAAACTGGATGATCCTCAAAAAATATCTTCGTCAAATTTTTCTCCCACACAAGTAGGGGGAAATGTGGATCTTCATTTTTTTATTATTTAAAATTCGAATTCATCTTCATCATCATCTTTATCTTTGTTATGAGAAATAATGTTGCTTATCTAAGCCTCATCAAGTGGTTGTGATATGGATTATCAACGCATATCACAGCCAGCTTTGATGAGCTAGGATAATCAACGGTAAACAACGACAATTTCTAACAAAGAGCTACCAAACCAGATAAGTGACAAGTGAAACGTGGAAGTGAAGTGTGAAACATAATAGAAGTAAAGTGATTGGAATAAAAATGTTCGGAAAAATGCCGTCATATAAAACAATTAAATCAGTGAGGACAGAAAAGGGCTTATCGGAACGACTATATGGATATTTACAATAGGTGATACTAATAAGTTTTTAATTCGTAGCTCTGTCGGTACTTAGATTTGTTTTTAAATTCCTACAATTTTTTTAATTCGTATCTCTTATACTCCTTGGAACAATATTATCTTTTTTTTAAGAAATACATATAGCACTGAGGAAGGATATTCCCTGAATTTCGTTCTTAATTGTGATCTTTTGGGTGTACATTAAAAAATCCACATCTTTGTTTGGTCTTGAAAAAATGTTTCTACCCTGCTGAATGTCAATTGTCCGTCGTTCGGAACATCTTCTGGGACCCTTGCGTCGAGTTAAAAATATTGTCTTTAGGCTTCTTCTAATAACTCCTTGCAGAGCCTTTTTCGACATAACCGAGGCTGTTTGTTGTATGGTTCTCTCGGAATGAGTTTGTATAATGGTCACATTTCTTTGCATGTCTTCCTTTGCTCTGGTCGATGTTGCGTATGACATCTTGTCATCTAAGATAACCTCTCGATGATTCTGATTGCGTAGAGCCACCTGATTCCACTTTTTCCAGCTGTACTCGATCGTTTTTTTCAGTATTCTCAATGAAGAAGTTTCTCTCACAAAACTATCGGGATTTTATTATGATTTTTCGTTTTTATTATATTTCTGTCCGTTCAACAAACTGATTTCATTATATAATCACCTTTCGGCAAATAGTTTTTTTTTTGAGATATGCGGATGCTAATGAATCACCCATATGGCTTCATACAAACGGGAAGTACAGCTTGTAGCTTTCGACCGATTCGTAATTGGCCAACGACCAACGATTGGCCAACATGAAAACATATTTTTAAACAAATCCATACCTTTGGGTGATCTTGAAAAATATCTTCTAAAATTGAAAAAAAAATATTTTTAAAAAATCCAAGCCTTTGTGGGAGCCTAAAATATTCTATAAAAAATTTACATCTCTGTGAGATATTGAAAAAATCTACGCCTCTGTGGGACCTATATATTATTCTTTAAAAAAATCCATGCCTCTATACTTACTTAGCTGTCTTGTGACAGAACTTTCGTTTCATAAGCCGAGCTTGAAAAAGATTTCCAGGCGCGTCGGTCTTTTGCGCAGCTTTTCCAATTTGAAAGACCATATTCGGCAATGTTTTCTTCCACTTGATCTTTCCGTTTTAATCGCGGCTTCTGCGTGAACCAACAGCTGGTTCGCTTTTATATGCCTTTTGGGCTGGGGCATCTTCATCCATTCTCACAACATGACCTAGCCAACGTAGTCTGCAGCTCAATACGTCTAACAATGTCGATGTCCGAGAATAGGTGGTATAGCTCATGGTTCATTCGACGGCGATATTTACCGCCAACGCAGATCGGCCCATATATCTTTCGGAGAATTTTTCTCTCAAACACTTCAAGAGCAGATGATACAGCTTGCGCAAGTACCCATGCTTCAGGTCCATATAACAGCGCGGGTAGTATCAGCGTCTTGTAGAGTGTGAGTTTGGTCTGGCGGGAGGTGGCCTTGCTTTTGAGTTGTTTGCTCAGACCATAGTAGCATCTGTTGGCCATCACTATCCTTCTCCGAATTTCAAAATTATTTGTTTATGGCGGTACTAAAATCTTTGACTACCTCGAAGCTGTAGTTTTCAAGTTCCACAGTTGGGCCGAGTCTACTGGACGTCTTGCGCGTTGATACCATTAGCTTGGTCTTCTCGCCGTTTACAGCCAGACCCACTTTGGCAGACTCCTCAATTTGTTCAAAGGTGGCTGTTATCGTTCTCAATGTTCGACCCATTATGTCGATGTCATCGGCGTAGGCGAGTATAACATGTGTTGTTTGGTGTACAGTGTCATTTTTGTTCACCTTTGCCTCTCGTATGACCAGCAGGATGTTAAAAAGGTCACACAACAAACTATTAAAGGGCTCCCAGAGGTCCTTTTCCGACTTTAACTGCTGATATTGTGCTAGTTAAAGTTATCCTGCATAGCCGAATTAATTTTGCAGGAATGACTGCTGATATTGGGCCAGTTAAAATTATCCTGCATAGCCGAATTAATTTTGCAGGAATGTCAAACGTAGACATGGCTTTATACACCTCTGAACGGTTATGGCTGTCGAATGCGGCATTATAGTCGACGAATAGGTGGAATGTGTCGATGTGTTTTTCGTGGACTTTTTCCAGGATTTGGCGCAACGCATTGATATGGTCATATAATGTCATTGACCATTGGCTGTCTGTATCTGTCACCAGGTTTCCTTCTTTATCTCTACAGGAGGATGTACATGCACCAAAGCCTTCGGTTTGGTGTTTTACCCGTTGGTAGACTTTTTCGGACTTCATTCTGACTCCTGTACATCTCGATTTGCTCACGTTTTTCTTGCTCTTTCTTCTTTTTTCTGAAAATACGTTTCTCCTCTCTCCTTTTCGGCCGATAGTTTTCCATCGCATTACGTTGTTGCTACTGTCCGCAGGGTTGCCCTATACGCTGCGTTTTTCATATCAGTAGCATTACGACACTCCTGATCGGATTTCTTGATGATGGTCTTTGGTACCCAAGTGTTGCTTTTGCTTCAGTTTGTAGGGAGTGGGCAATTCTCTGACATTGTGCTTCTATATTATTATCGGGACAAGGGGTGCTTTCGTCAAGCAGTTGGGTAAGTTCAGCGGAGTAGGCTTCTGCTATCTGTTGTGTTTGCCGCTTTTCGACGTCGAGTTTCCGTGTTACATTAGATCGCACCTTTGCTGCTACATTAAGACGGGTGCGTCCGAATCGATATTCGCTCTTCGGATCGACCGGACTTCTAAAACACTGGATGACTGCCTTCCGCCTATCACAGCATGATTAATTTGATTTCTCGTTGTTCGATCGGGATAAATCCAAGTGGTCTTGTGTATAACGAGATGCTTGAATCTGGTGCTGCTAACCATTATGTTTTTTGCTGCCTCGAAGTTAATCAACCTCATGTCGTTGCCTAATGTTTCTTCATGGAGACTTAATTTTTCGACGATGGGGCCAATGATATTTTCCCTTCCGATTTTTGCATTAAAATCTCCTTGCAGAATTTTAATGTCATGGCCAGGGCAACGATCATATGCTGTTTCTAGGCGCTCGTAAAATATGTCTTTGGTCTGTTCATCTTTATCTTCGGTCGGAGCATGGGCGCAAATGAGACTGATGTAGAAGAACTTCGCTTTTATATGGATTATAGCAATTCGCTCATCTACTGGAGTGAACCTGAAGACGAGGTCTTTTATTCTCCTGTTAAAATCCGCAGCCAAATTCATGTCTCTTTTCATGACAGCTAATAATACAAAGCGAACACTGTGCCAGTTCTGTACAACGGGCACACATTCCAAGTGCAGATTCGCAGATCGTGACCCTTTATACGATTGCGGTGGTCGTCAACGTTAGGTCGGTTTGGTTTTCTTTTTCTTTGCTTTTTCATAGTAGGTTGGGTTTTCCGAGAGTGGTTTTTATGGGTGAACTCGCGGCACCTATTAGCTCTCTATTTCATCGGGTGATGAGAATAGCTCCCCAGGTGGCACCGCGGGGAGGTCAGTGTCCACAATTGAGATGAAAGAGGGACCAAGATAAGCCTGGACTTCGCCATGTTAAAGCCAATCAGAGCCGTTGCTTGGTATCTATCACCCCTACGCCACCCTCTTTGTGAACCCAAAAAATATTCTTTAAAAAATCCATGGGTCTTTGGAAGCCCAAAAATATTCTTCAAAAAAACTACGCATCCCTAAACAATGTTATTTAAAAAATCCTTGCCTCTATGGAAGCCCAAAAAATATTTTTTAAAAAAATCCACGCCTCTATAGGAGCCCTTAAATTGTTCTTTAACAAAATTTAACTTTTTATTATAATTTTTTATTACCTATTTTTTTATATATTCTCTTCCCTTATAGCTCTTTCCCAACCAACCAAATATTGTGGGGGAATTTTTGAATATATTAATAATTATTTTTTGTTTTTTCCCTCCCCCCACAACAGGCAATCATCTCGAAGTCCACGAAAAAAGGAGAAGGAATGCTTACAACTGTGACGACTTGCTAAATCTCTTGGCCCGATATTTACAGGAATATTACATCTCGAGACTCTCTAGTTATTAGTTAAAGAAGTGATAAGAGATTACAATTTGTAATAAAACTTTCCAAATAAGAATTATTAAAAAAATTAATAATTTTTAAAAATTAATTTTATTGTAATTTTTTCGTTTTTTTTAAGAAAAAATGTGATAAATATTTTTTGTAATATATTTTAAAATAATTGTGTTGAATTTAAATTTGTATTAAAAATTTAAAAAATATTAAAAACTTTAAATAGTTTACACCAATTCTCTCACCCCTCCAAATACACACACTCACACGTTCTCAAGTAAATATACCAAATAATTGAAATAATTTATTTAAAAAAAAAGAAAAAAATAATTATTAAATATTTATTTAAAAATCAATAAGAAATAATTATTTAATATTTTTTATTATTTATTGCATATTTATTAATATTTTTTTTTTAATATTAAAAAAATAGAAAAAACCAAATAGTATAACAAAAAATAAATTGTTATCATCCAGCAGGACTAGTATATTTACATTTCTCAAGTATTTTTTAAAATCCATTCCATTTTTTATATTTCACTTTTTTTACTTTCCAAAACAAAAACGAAGATTTTCACCATGACGAACATAATTTTTAACAAATCATTCATATTTCTCTGCTCTCTAATAACGGTAACCATATTTAACATGGCCCCCCTGACCTTGGCTTGTTCTAGTCGTTCATTGCCCAAGCCAAGGCCATCATCGATAGCTGCACCCACATCCACAAAGATACCGATTACCACAACCTTACATACCACATCGACAACGACAAGGGAGACTACCACTACAACGACAACAACAACGACCACCACCACTACTACGCCCAGACCCAACATCACTTTCCCAACCTTCAAATGTCCCGCCACCTATGATGCCTGGTATTGTTTGAATGAGGCCACCTGCTTTACCGTCAAAATTGGTGATTCCATTATGTATAATTGTGAATGTGCTATTGGGTTTATGGGTCCACGCTGTGAATACAAAGAATTGGATGGTTCATATCAACCCAAAAGGCCACGACCAATTTTGGAGAAGGCCAGCATTGCCAGTGGTGCCACATGTATCCTCCTATTTTTGTTATTTGTCTGTTTGACTTTGTATTTGCGTTACGATCAGAAATCCACCAAAATTCTTATGGAAAATGAAGATTATCATTACAGCACATCTTCTCCTTATGTTCCGCAATCAATGAATTCCTATAATAATTGTCGTTTTTGTTCGGATAAATATTGCTGTTCGTCGTCCTCCTCCTCCTCCACCATCAATGATTCGAAATTTCTATTGGCAAATGATAAACATTCAAAGGGTAGCAGCTCGTCCTCTTGGTTTAGACAACACATTGAGGCCTTTCCCATGGGTCTAACCATCAAGCGTTTTAATAAAATTTAAAATTTTGAAAATTAAAAAAATTGAATATTTGTTGAGAATCTCAGAAAAAAAATGTATTTAAGAACAGCTGCCGCAGTAGTATTTGAATGTTATATTTGATTTTTGAATATTTGCTAATCACAGAAAAACGCATCGGAATTAACACCATCACACTCACATAACCTCAATCCTAAACCATCATCTTGGTAAAATATATATTTAGAGTTTAGGTATTTCTTTTTAGAAACTTGTCTTCTATAGAAGCGGGAGGACCTTTGGTATACTGTATATCTCATATAACACAAGTTTCTGTAGGAGCCTCTAAGGGGTCCCTTAAAAAATATCCTTTAGGAGCCCGAAAATAATTTTGAATAAAATCAATTTAAATATAAAAATATTCATTAGAAAAAAACGAATCACACTCACATAACCTCTGTAAAATTGATTTTTAGAGTTTTGGTAGAGAGAGTTTATAGAAGATGGAAGACCTTTTGGTATACTGTAGAAGAAGTGGACCTCCATATTATATTGAAGAAGCGGCCACCTCTTATAACACATGCTTCTCTAGAAGCCTCTTAAGGGTCCCTAAAAATATTGATTTTTGAAATAATCTACGCTAAAATCAACCCAAAAATATAAAAAATATTTATTAAACAATCCACAACTCTATATGAGCCCTAAAAATATTCTTTAAAAAATTCTTGCTTCCTTAGAAGTCTGAAAAAATGATCATTAAAAAATCCTTGCTTCCTTAGAAGTCTGAAAAAATTGTATTTAAAAAATCCACGCTTCTATAGGTGTCTGGAAATTTTTGTCTTTAAAAAATCCACGCTTCTATAGGTGTCTGGAAATTTTTGTCTTTAAAAATCCACGCTTCTATAGAGGTCCGAAAACATTTTTCTTTAAAAAATCCAAGACTCTATAGAGGCCCGAAGAAAAATATTCTTTAATTATTCAAAGTCTCAAGGTGCTCAAAACACAAAATATTCTTTAAAACTATGAAGCCTTAGAGGAGCCCAAAAAAAGTTCAAAATATAAACGCCTATGTCACCCCCGACAAATATTCTTTAAGAAAGCTACGCATCTATAAGACCTCAAAACAAAAAGAGCACGAAAAAATATTCTTTAAAAATCCACACTTCTATAGAGGGCAAAAAAAAAACATTCTTTAAAAAATCCCCTGGGCACTTTGGTTGGACTTTGAAAAATGTATTTTTAAATCATTCGCTCTTCGGATGGACTTTGAAAAAATTTTCTTTATACAATTTACGCTTCTGTGGAACCTAATTTTTTAGCCTACCTATTGGAGCTCGAAAAAATATGATATGAAAATTCGCCATTCTGCTTCATTAAGGGTTCGTAAAAAATCTATGCTTCTAAGGAGCCTGAATAATTATATAAGAAATTCGATTTCTTCAGTATGGAACCTTTCCAAAAGGTTCGTTCTTTGCATATAGATTCTTTTTTTGTTTTTTTCTCCCCTCATATTTTTAGTTCTTGACTCAGGTGGTGTATTGCGGTTTTAAGTATTTCCCAATTTCAAAAGGAATGGGAAATTGTAGTGGTTTTTCCCTCACTTTTACCTCTCGGCTGAGGTGGTGTAACCATGTTTTTTTTTAATACAGTCGAAATATATCCTTAATCGAAGGTTTTCAAAAGTGAAGAAGAAGAAAATTATGCGTTTTATATGAAATCGATAATAGTAAAAAATAATTTGCGAAATTGATCGCTATAAGCGACCGTTGTTACAAGCAATTTTGACTGGTATTAAAAACATTTTTTTTTTTGGGGACAGGCTGTGAAAATTACATTTTTGTTGTTGAGACCTCGTATTGTTCTCTTGACTCCCCGTATTATATGTCTTCTTGCCTCCTAGGTATCACTTCGGCACATTTGAAACATTTTTATTATCATCACAAACTTTTTTTACATTACTTAACGGACGATTTTTTATAATGTATTTTATATTTTTTTATAATTCATTTTTGAAACATTTTTCTATTTTAATATTTACAATATTATTTTTATTTTAAATTTAAAAACACCTTTTTATTATTTTAATTTTAAAAATAGTTTTTTTTATTATTTTAATTTTGACAATCTTTTCTATATATATTTTATTATTTATAATTATGTAATTTATTATTCTATGATTAGCAAATATCTTAAGCCAAATAATTCAATAAGAACGTGATAATTATTATTACAATTTATTTATTATAATATCGAAATATATATTTATATATGTGTAAATTCCATATAGTTAGAGAAGAGCCAGTTTTTTTTTTGTAATTTTCTTAAATAAATAATATTGTGAGGATAAAGGGAAATCATTCCCAAAAATACACAAAAAAATCCGTCACACATGGCACCCTTAAAAATATTCTTTAAAAATCTAAGATTAAAGTGGTCCCAAAACACTTGAAAATATTCTTGAAAAGTTAAAAAGGCTACCAAACTTTGGAAAATATCAATGAAAAATCTACGCCCATGAAGCTAATTTGGGATTTAAAAACTTCTTTAAGAATACACTCCTAAAAACTCGTAAGACACCCCTAAATAGCTTCAAGGGCACCTGAAAATATTCCTTAAAAAATCCTCGCCTAAATAGCTTCAAGGGAACCCAGAAATATTCAACAAAAATCCATGCCTAAATAAGTCGTAAGTCACCTGAAAATATTCTTTAAACATTCACGCCTAGTTGACACCCAAGAAATCTAGAAATATTCTTTAAAAATTCACGCCTAATTGGCTTCAAAGGTACCTAAAAAATATCTTTAAAAATTCACATCTAATTGGCTTCAGAGGCACCTAAACAAATGTCTTTAAAAATCCCCGCCTAATTGGCTTCCAAAACACCTCGAAATTTTCTTTCAAAATCCACGCCTATTGACCGCCCAAAACAACAGAAAACATAGAATCAATGATTCAGGGTAGACCCTCATATAACTGTAATTCCCATTATTTGTATTTTGGCTAGTTTGTACACATTTTTCAACCCAGTTTGGCTCTAATTCAATATGTTGGGTTATCAATGGATGTCGAATTATCCTGCCGAAAATCGATCAATATCGGTCTACTTTTTAGTACCCATATATATGTACCCCTGATTTTCGGTATTTTGGGTAGTTCGAGCATATTTTGGGTTTTCATTGGGTGACCAATGTTTATACCAAGAATTATCAATATAGGTCCACCTTTTTTGGGTTGCCCTCATATAACGGAATACCAATATTAGGTGATTTGCGCAGGTTTTTCAAACGAATTGGATGAAATTCGGAATTTTAGATTCTTATTTTCCAAATCATACCAAAAATTAATTATATTGGTTCGCTTTTTAAGGTGTCCTCCATATAATGGTACCCCAAAATTTTCGTTATTTTGTGAAATTTTTGTCAATTTTTCAACCGAATTGGCTCTAATTTGATATTTTGACCTCTCATTGGGTGGCAAATCTTCATACCAAAAATTAATTATATTGGTTCGCAATATTGGGCCAACTGAGGCGTGGATTTATTAAAGAATAATTTTCAAGGGCCAACTGAGGCGTGGATTTAATAAAGAATATTTTTCAAGGGCCAACTGAGGCGTGGATTTAATAAAGAATGATTTTTCAAGGGCCAATGAGGCGTAGATTTAATAAAGAAGTCCCCACATATTTTTCAAGGGCCATCCGGGGGTGGATTTAATATTTTGGATTTTTATTCAAGGGCCATCTCGTGGAATCATCAATTTTTCAGCCAAAAATGTAAACAAACAAATTATCAATTTATTTTAAAAATTTGTTGTTGAAAAGGTCAACATTTTGACGAAAAATAAACAATACAAATTATATTTATTTTAAAAATGAAATATTTTCGAATCCTCAAAATAAAATTTGAGAAACATGAATGAAAATCTATTAAATTTATATTTCTATCGCTTCCACACCTTTCCTGTAATTGAGCTTATATGTGAAAATGAAAATGCAGGGAATTGCGAGTTATTCCATGAAGAAAGATGTGCTTCCTCAAACTTTCCCAGCAGGCAGATTGAGAAAATTGAATACGGGAGCACATTTAATAAAGAACTATTTCAAATTTTATGCGTTCCCAATTTTCCTGTTGGGTGATTTTTCAAAACATAATTTGTCAATTTCAGATTGACACTAGTATTACGTTGGAATCAAATCAGCTGGGGTTTGCTGTTACCTTTTATAATTGTACCAGTGAATTTTGATGGCACCTTTCCTGTAATTGAGCTTATATGTGTAACACATATGAAAATGCAGGGAATTGCGAGTTATTCCATGAAGAAAGATGTGCTTCCTCAAACTTTCCCAGCAGGCAGATTGAGAAAATTGAATACGGGAGCACATTTAATAAAGAACAATTTCAAATTTTATGCGTTCCAAATTTTCCTGTTGGGTGATTTTTCAAAACATAATTTGTCAATTTCAGATTGACACTAGTATTACGTTGGAATCAAATCAGCTGGGGTTTGCTGTTACCTTTTATAATTGTACCATGGAATTTTATTGGCATTTTTTCTATAGAAATGACAATATTTTTGCATTACAAAGTGACCAGGACGTTCTTCACAGTATATTTTCAATGAAACTTTGTGTTTTAACATATTCATCCCTCCCTATTTTTTAGACCCTAGGCCAATTTTTTGGCATTACAAAATAACTGGGACCTTCTTCACAGAATATTTTCACTATTACTCCATGATTTTACATATTCATACCTCTTTTTTTTAAACCCTTGCCCAATTCATTCTTCCTTGAGAATGAAATGTATTTTGTTTTCTCTTGGCATCAACTTACCATGACATATAGCCCCCATATCTAAGTCCCGATTGATTTATTTTTGAAAATTTTCATTTTTCCCTTGAACCTATTTTTTCAAAGAAAATACAAAAAATACTGGCCTCTTCACCTCTCCTCAAGATAATACGATGGAATAGAAAAAAAAACAAGTAAACAATAGCACACTAATCAAAATAATAATAATAATTAAAATTAATAATAACTAAAAAAATAATAAATAAAATTATGCCTTTAAAGTGCTTTATTTTGAATAAATAACTCTTCAGAAAAAATAAGAAAATATTTTAACAGAGATAAAAAGTAAACAGAATCTCACACACGATTAATAATTACAAACTATTTATTATGACTGGCTAAAAAAATTATTGTATGTATAAATATTACTATTAAAAATATATTTTGTTTGAAAATTCTAAAGTTAATTTTCTTTAAAATTTTAAATACAGTGGCTCTCAAATTGGAAGAAGAGAATTTTTTTTCAAATTGTATTTTCAATATAACAAGGATTTAAAATAACTTATTTAGACAGATGGAATTCTAATTAGACCATCATATTTTTGAAATATTGTTGAAATTGGTACTGAATTCCTTAAGAAAATTATTCGTTTTTTTGTTCTTATAAACCTAAATTGTTATTTTGTCCACCTTCCTAAAAGCATTTTAATTGAGCACTGTATATAAAAAAAAATTATATTTTATTTGAAAAAAATTGTCTATTTTATTTCATAAATTTATTACGATTTTATATTTATATATAATTTTTTATTAAATTTTTATATATCACCTTATCTAATGCTATAATACACACACACAAACAAGTATTATTTATATTTGATTTAAAAAAAAGAAAAAAAAAAAATCTAGAAAAACAAATTTAAAAAATGCACTAAAAATGATAGAAAAAAGAAAATGCTATTACAAAATAATAAAACTAAATGTTATAAAGAACATTCAAAACTAATATAAAAAATGTTTTTATTTTCAATACGGAATGTGGGATTTAATAAATGGGATTCAATTAAAAAAAAAAACAACTTAAAAATATAATGGAATTAGAGCTCCTGCTCAAAAAAAACCCTACTCTACTTCTCGATAAAAATTTTTTTCACAGGATCAAGGAAAAGGATTTTAATGGCCTGGACTTTTTAAATTGATTTAGAAAAATCAAATTCAAACACTTCAAAATTCAATTTAAAAAATCCACGAAAAAGGACTTCAATGGAACCATGGCCAGGATATTCTAAGGCTATATTTAAATTGATTTTAGAAAAATCAAATTTAAACATTTCAAAATTCAATAAAAATATTTTTCCCTGCGACAAGAAGAGGGACTTCGGGCTGGAACAAAAAATTTGACTATTTGTGAGGTCAAATTATTTAAACAAATATTGAAATATTGAAAGCTGTTAACCTGCAAAATTATTTCCCGTAGTGAAGTTTCTCCCAGGAGGCACCCCATTATAATTACCTGCAATTAATCCACCCTAACAACAACTGCTACTCCTCCACAACTTCGTATACACCAAACACCATATCGGACCATAGATCGTAAGTAACCATATTGCTGCGATACTTATTTGTATTAACCATTTAAAATCGTTATAGGTGGCTGCATCTAAAGAATATTCTATGAAAATGTTTGTATCGAAGGCGGTGAACATGCTCAACATCATCGCCGTGTAGGTCAATAGACCCCAAACGCTATGCAAAGTTTTTGTTAACATTGGCTGCACTACCTTTTTCATTTCATGGGCATACAAAGCACTCAGGCCGCTGAGGAGGGAGAATAGCAGCAAAATGGATGCTATGAGACCTGGAAAAGAAAGGAGATTGCGGATTAGAAATAATTTATTAATAAGAAAATAGATTTAAGTTTTTTGGCGCCTAGAAATTTCCTTTAAAAATCCACGCCTAATTGGCTTCCAAAACATCTCGAAATTTTCTTTAAAAATCCACGCCTAATTGGCTTCCAAAACACCTAGAAATTTTCTTTAAAAATCCACGCCTAATTGGCTTCCAAAACATCTCGAAATTTTCTTTAAAAATCCACGGCCAATTGGCTTCCAAAACATCTCGAAATTTTCTTTAAAAATCCACGGACAATTGGCTTCCAAAACATCTCGAAATTTTCTTTAAAAATCCACGCCTAATTGGCTTCCAAAACATCTCGAAATTTTCTTTAAAAAACCACGCCTAATTGGCTTCCAAAACATCTCGAAATTTTATTTAAAAATCCACGCTTCCAAAACACCTGGAAATTTTCTTTAAAAATCCATGCCTAATTGCCTTCGTAGGCACGCCTAATTGACTTCCAAAACATCTCGAAATTTTATTTAAAAATACACGCCTAATTGGCTTCCAAAACATCTCGAAATTTTATTTAAAAATACACGCCTAATTGGCTTCCAAAACATCTCAAAATATTCTTTAAAAATCCACGCCTAATTGCCTCCATAGGCACCTCAAAATATTCTTTAAAAATCCACGCCTAATTGCCTCCCTAGGCACCTAAAAATATTCTTTAAAAATCCACGCTTAATTGCTTCCCTAGCCACCTCAAAATATTCTTTAAAAATCCACGTCTAACTGGTCTCCCAAACACCTCAAAATATTCATTAAAAATCCACGCCTAATTGCCTCCAAATATACCTGAAAATATTCTTTAAAAATCCACGCCTAATTGGCTCCGAAGGTAGAAGAAAATATTTCTTTAAAAACGCCTCCCTCCCCTTACTTACCCACAATCCCGTGGATGCTGTGAAAATGCGTATCCTCAATCCAAATTTTAATTGCCACACCAATTAAGCCTAAAACGGAACCGCATAACTGCAATATCCAATGGGTTTTAGTTTTCTGAGAACGATCACATAACTTTGTCCTGGCATTGGCACGATAATAGGCCATTAGACCTTCAGACATTAGGCAGACAAACTACAAAATAAATCCGAAGAATAAGAGGAGGATGACGAAGTCATTAATTAGAAATAATAGTGACATCATTCGCTTTCCCACTTACACCAATCGTACAAAACACAGCATGAAATGGTATTTCCTCAATCGACAGCCGTAGGCACATCCAACACACATAGAGGGTTACGAAGCCCATTAGCAGGCGATTCAGGGAGATCAATAGAAACTCCACCACTTGACATTTTGTTATTGGCACTTGACCACCGGTTCTGTTGGTTGGGGTTTTGATTTTCTCTAGCTTATTGATTACAATTTTACCCGTTTGACGCATTTTATTTTCGAATTTGCATTTGAAGCGAATATTCTTCGATGTTTCAAAATTCTTCTATTACTAATCACTTCTCACGGAAATGACAACATCAGAAGCTATTGCTACTGTGATTGGAAGTTTGTCATTTGTCAGCAGCTTCTTATCGATCAACTTCATTCGAAGAACGGAGGAGGAGATACGACAAAGGTGGTGGTGTAATCAAATGTGCATATCATATCAAGGGGGATACATACCGATATTGAACTGGAGGTGGGAGTTGCTCATCTTATGTTATCTTTGCGACCTGATTTAAATGTTCAAGATATTTATTTTCACTTGTCCCTCTCAATAGACGCCTGAAAGTATTCTTTAAAAATCCACGCCTAATTGGCTCCCAAGTTAGCTGAAAATATTTTTTAAAAATCCACGCCTAATTGGCTCCCAAGTTAGCTGAAAATATTCTTTAAAAATCCACGCCTAATTGGCTCCCAAGTTAGCTGAAAATATTCTTAAAAAATCCACGCCTAATTGGCTCCCAAGTTAGCTGAAAATATTCTTTAAAAATCCACGCCTAATTGGCTCCCAAGTTAGCTGAAAATATTCTTTAAAAATCCACGCCTAATTGGCTCCCAAGTTAGCTGAAAATATTCTTTAAAAATCCACGCCTAATTGGCTCCCAAGTTAGCTGAAAATATTCTTTAAAAATCCACGCCTAATTGGCTCCCAAGTTAGCTGAAAATATTCTTTAAAAATCCACGCCTAATTGGCTCCCAAGTTAGCTGAAAATATTCTTAAAAATAAAAATCCACGCCTAATTGGCTCCCAAGTTAGCTGAAAATATTCTTTAAAAATCCACGCCTAATTGGCTCCCAAGTTAGCTGAAAATATTCTTTAAAAATCCACGCCTAATTGGCTCCCAAGTTAGCTGAAAATATTCTTTAAAAATCCACGCCTAATTGGCTCCCAAGTTAGCTGAAAATATTCTTTAAAAAAAATCCAAGTTAGCTGAAAATATTCTTTAAAAATCCACGCCTAATTGGCTCCCAAGTTAGCTGAAAATATTCTTTAAAAATCCACGCCTAATTGGCTCCCAAGTTAGCTGAAAATATTCTTTAAAAATCCACGCCTAATTGGCTTCCAAAAGACCTCAAAATACTCTTTAAAAATCCACGCCTAATTGGCCCCCCAAGTTAGCTAAAAATATTCCTTAAAAAATCCACGCCTAATTGGTTCCCAAGTTAGCTGAAAATATTCTATAAAAAATCCACGCCTAATTGGTTCCCAAGTTAGCTGAAAATATTCTATAAAAATCCACGCATATTTATTGGCTCCCAGTGCGCCAAAAAATATGCTTCAAAGATTCTCGCCCATTGTGGCGTATGAATGTTGACAACACTTATACGCCTTGAACTCTTTTTTTATTTTGAATCAGACTTTATTATTATATAATATATTTTTATAAAGTATAATTTTTATATATAATCTATAAATAAAAATCACAATAAATAATATATAAAAAAATAATTATTTATCTATAATGTTTATAAATGCTGCGCATTTTATGCATCAGCGATTTCAATGGACCCCATGAGGACAGTAAGAGTGTCAGCAAAGTCAACACCTTCATTAAGATGGTGAAGTCATGGGATGGTGTCTTACGTGAAAAGAATCCCGTTGTATAGCCATAATATTGGGCCGATAAGGCCACAGCAAATGTCACCAGACCCAATAGATTATGGAAGCTTTTGTTCAACAGTGGACTAAGGCACCGTTTCAAACGCATCGAATAGAGAGCCGAGAGACCGGAGATTAAACTGATCCAGCATAAAATGAAGGCAGCAAAACCTGCAAATATTTGAAGGGAGGTTAAAGATTTTTATTTTTCAATTATGGGTTACACTTGGACTTACCCAATTTCCCATGTGTAGAGTGCAGTGAGAAACCTTTTTGTAAAATTTTAATAATAACCCCAGCAATGCCACAGGCACCACCCAATGCCTGTAGTACCCAATGTATGGTGGTCTTGGTGGTGCGACGATAATTATATGTCAAGACATTGTGATTGTAGAGGCACATGATACCTTCAGCCATAAGAAATGAGAACTGCAAAGAGAAGGAAAACCATACAAATTAATATAACTGGGTCTTCGATGCGAATAAGTGGTGTCAACACGTATACGCCCATGTGAGGATTTCTGAAAAACAGATTATTAGAGAATATTTCGAGGTGCTTTGGAAGCCAATTAGGCGTGGATTTTTAAAGAATATTTTGAGGTTCCTAGGGAGCCAATTAGTCGTGGATTTTTAAAGAATATTTTGAGGTGCCTAGGGAGGAAATTAGGCGTAGTTTTTTAAAGAATATTTTGAGGTTCCTAGGGAGCCAATTAAGCGTGGATTTTTAAAGAATATTTTGAGGTTCCTAGGGAGGCAATTAGGCGTGGTTTTTTAAAGAATATTTTGAGGTGGCTAGGGAGCCAATTAGGCGTGGATTTTTAAAGAATATTTTGAAGTTCCTAGGGAGCCAATTAGGCGTGGATTTTTAAAGAATATTTTGAGGTTCCTAGGGAGCCAATTAGGCGTGGATTTTTAAAGAATATTTTGAGGTGCCTAGGGAGGAAATTAGGCGTGGATTTTTAAAGAATATTTTCAGGTTCCTAGGGAGGCAATTAGGCGTGGATTTTTAAAGAATATTTTGAGGTGCCTAGGGAAGCAATTAGGCGTGGATTTTTAAAGAATATTCTGTGGTGCCTAGGGAGGCAATTAGGCGTGGATTTTTAAAGAATATTTTGAGGTTCCTAGGGAGCCAATTAGGCGTGGATTTTTAAAGAATATTTTGAGGTGCCTAGGGAGGAAATTAGGCGTGGATTTTTAAAGAATATTTTGAGGTTCCTAAGGAGGAAATTAGGCGTGGATTTTTAAAGAATATTTTGAGGTGCCTAGAGAGGCAATTAGGCGTGGATTTTTAAAGAATATTTTCAGGTGCCTAGAGAGGCAATTAGGCGTGGATTTTTAAAGAATATTTTCAGGTGCCTAGGGAGGCAATTAGGCGTGGATTTTTAAAGAATATTTTCATGTGCCTAGGGAGGCAATTAGGCGTGGATTTTGAAAGAACATTTTCAGGTGCCTAGGGAAGCAATTAGGCGTGGATTTTGTAAGAATATTTTCAGGTGCCTAGGGAGGCAATTAGGCGTGGATTTTGTAAGAATATTTTCAGGTGCCTAGGGAGGCAATTAGGCGTGGATTTTGTAAGAATATTTTGAGGATTTTTAAAATTTAACTGTTTTCTGTACTTACCCCTATTGTTACGAGCCATGCATGCAAGGCTGTTCCCGCCAATCCATTACGCAAACACATCCACGACATCCATATCGTCACAAAGCCAATACAAATCTGATTCAAAACATTGAGAAAATAATCGATGCGTTGATGAATTTGACGCATTTCACTGTTCGGCATGGTGTCAATGGACATTTTACCCAAACGCGATGTCAACGAGGAACGGGTATATAAATTTGTAGTCGAGGTGTATGGCAAACTTTGATAGCCAATTGCGGTGGTTGTTGTTGTCGCTGAAGTTGTTGTACTCTCGTTATCCTCTTCTGCTCCTTCTCCTCCTGCGGTGGCTGTATCCACAGAATCGTTACTAATCGAAATTTTAAACGTTGTGCTGCCGTAGTCTGTTCGTATTGTACTGCTGGACGTGGTAGTGTTTCGGTTAGGCATTGTGTTTTATTTTTCGACGTTAGAATATTTGTTGTTGTTGGTGCTGTTGTTGTTGTGTTTTGTTTATAATTTATTTATATTTCGTAATTATTAATTGTTAATGTGTGTTTTACTTTAAATGTTGTTACTTGTTGCGTTCTGGAGTTGTTGTTGGTGGTGGTGCTCCACTTGCCGGCATTCTCTCTTATCTCGGAATGTGTCTATTTTCTTCTTTTGGGTGTTTGTCTTTGTGTTTTTGAATATTTCGTAAACCTTTTACTTTAGTTTCAACTACAGCAACAATAAAAAAAGCTCTGCAAATGAAAAGACAACAAAAACAACAACAACAATAAATAAAAAAAATGATAAGAAATCTATTTTGTTAAAATAAAAATTTGATTTGTTGTTCTCTCTATTAGATTTATAACAAAATGTCCGAATACCCTACACTACGTAGTGACGGATTTTCCAAACCCAAAGAAAGCTCTATAGGTTTGGATTTTTAAAGAATATTTTCAGCTACCTTCAAAGCCAATAAGGCGTGGATTTTTAAAGAATATTTTCAGGGGTCTTGGTAACCAATTAGGCGTGGATTTTTAAAGAATATTTTCAGGGGTCTTGGTAACCAATTAGGCGTGGATTTTTAAAGAATATTTCTAGGTGCTTTGGAAGCCAATAAGGCGTGGATTTTTAAAGAATATTTTCAGGGGCTTTGGAAGCCATTTAGGCGTGGATTTTTAAATAAAATTTTCAGGGGCTTTGGAAGCCATTTAGGCGTGGATTTTTAAAGAATATTTTCAGGGGTATTGGTAGCCAATAAGGCGTGGATTTTTAAAGAATATTTTCAGGGGTCTTGGTAACCAATTAGGCGTGGATTTTTAAAGAATATTTTCAGGGGTCTTGGTAACCAATTAGGCGTGGATTTTTAAAGAATATTTTCAGGGGTCTTGGTAACCAATTAGGCGTGGATTTTTAAAGAATATTTTCAGGGGTCTTGGTAACCAATTAGGCGTGGATTTTTAAAGAATATTTTCAGGGGTCTTGGTAACCAATTAGGCGTGGATTTTTAAAGAATATTTTCAGGGGTCTTGGTAACCAATTAGGCGTGGATTTTTAAAGAATATTTTCAGGGGTCTTGGTAACCAATTAGGCGTGGATTTTTAAAGAATATTTTCAGGGGTCTTGGTAACCAATTAGGCGTGGATTTTTAAAGAATATTTTCAGGGGTCTTGGTAAGCAATTAGGCGTGGATTTTTAAAGAATATTTTCAGGGGTCTTGGTAACCAATTAGGCGTGGATTTTTAAAGAATATTTTCAGGGGTCTTGGTAACCAATTAGGCGTGGATTTTTAAAGAATATTTTCAGGGGTCTTGGTAACCAATTAGGCGTGGATTTTTAAAGAATATTTTCAGGGGTCTTGGTAACCAATTAGGCGTGGATTTTTAAAGAATATTTTCAGGGGTCTTGGTAACCAATTAGGCGTGGATTTTTAATATTTTCAGGGGTCTTGGTATTAGGCGTGGATTTTTAAAGAATATTTTCAGGTGGTCTTGGTAACCAATTAGGCGTGGATTTTTAAAGAATATTTTCAGGGGTCTTGGTAACCAATTAGGCGTGGATTTTTAAAGAATATTTTCAGGGGTCTTGGTAACCAATTAGGCGTGGATTTTTAAAGAATATTTTCAGGGGTCTTGGTAACCAATTAGGCGTGGATTTTTAAAGAATATTTTCAGGGGTCTTGGTAACCAATTAGGCGTGGATTTTTAAAGAATATTTTCAGGGGTCTTGGTAACCAATTAGGCGTGGATTTTTAAAGAATATTTTCAGGGGTCTTGGTAACCAATTAGGCGTGGATTTTTAAAGAATATTTTCAGGGGTCTTGGTAACCAATTAGGCGTGGATTTTTAAAGAATATTTTCAGGGGTCTTGGTAACCAATTAGGCGTGGATTTTTAAAGAATATTTTCAGGGGTCTTGGTAACCAATTAGGCGTGGATTTTAATACACTCTTTGCAGGGTTTATAGTAGACTACGGCGACTAACATTTCGTCACCATTTTCCGATTTTCTGTGCTTTTTATTTACCCAACTAATTTTTGTTGTAATAGCTTACTAAAATAGCTGTCAGTCAACACCACCATCTGCCAGCTGATAAAATAGAGGCCATTGTCAGTTATTTGATCGACAGGGAAGGGCTGTAGTGGTGGTGTGTAAACATTTCCATGTCTAACACAATTAAGCTATTCATATCGATCGAAGGTGGTACCATGTGCATAGAAGTGTGAAGTGTGCGATGCTTATCGAGAGCCGGAAAAAATCGATTTTAAACGCCTCAATGAAATTATTCAATCTATGTACAGTTAGTTGATTGGTGATGATGGAATTTGATACCAGGCGGAAGCTGTAAGATATTGAAGAAAGTGTGCGACCGGTTGGGACCGGTTGTGGTAAAAAATCGAAAAATAAAAAGTATTTAAAAAAACGGGATATAAAAATTCTTTTTAATAAATCCACGCCTAATTAAGGTATATAAAAATTCTTTTTAATAAATCCACGCCTAATTAAGGTATATAAAAATTCTTTTTAATAAATCCACGCCTAATTAAGGGTATATAAAAATTCTTTTTAATAAATCCACGCCTAATTAAGGGTATATAAAAATTCTTTTTAATAAATCCACGCCTAATTAAGGGTATATAAAAATTCTTTTTAATAAATCCACGCCTAATTAAGGGTATATAAAAATTCTTTTTAATAAATCCACGCCTAATTAAGGGTATATAAAAATTCTTTTTAATAAACGCCTAATTAAGGGTATATAAAAATTCTTTTTAATAAATCCACGCCTAATTAAGGTATATAAAAATTCTTTTTAATAAATCCACGCCTAATTAAGGTATATAAAAATTCTTTTTAATAAATCCACGCCTAATTAAGGGTATATAAAAATTCTTTTTAATAAATCCACGCCTAATTAAGGGTATATAAAAATTCTTTTTAATAAATCCACGCCTAATTAAGATTATTTTTATTTAAAAAATATTTTTAAAATTTAATATTTTAAAAAATTATATTTTTTATTTATATTTGAAAATATATATCCATTTTCCCCCAATGTTGTTCTTGAGATCCCTATTTAAAAATTGCAGACTTTTTAATCCCAATTAATTATTTTGATTTAAAAAAAAATGTACATGTAAGAGCCAAATGGGAGTGTTATTTATAGATAGCAACAACAACAAAAATATAGTCAAATATAGTTTAAATAAAATGTATCGAATCACGTTCCTCTTATCTAAGTGCTAGGCAAAAAAAAAATTGTGATCATTAACCTTTGGAAAAATGAATGATGAGTAGACACTGCAATTCTATTCTGCCAGCCCGGGAAGAAGGGGGTAGGGTCCCCTTCGAAGAAATTTTATTTATAAGTAGACCCCAAACATTGTAAGAAAATATTCATTAACTCGAATTACCTCGAATAAGACAACATTAAATTCATAAAGTATTTTTTTTTAAATCGGAACAAAATGACCCATTCGGAACCACACAGCCTTTGTCAACGTCTAGAATATTTTTTCAATATTTTAACACAAATCTGTATTGGCTTTGTTACCATCTACATGAGCTGGCTGTGTCTGCGCACAGGATTAGCGGGTACAGCTCTGCATGCCTGGCTGGGAGTTATTGGGGTAAGGAGATCTACTGAATCCCACATAGTTAAGGCAGATAAGGAGCCTTAATTTTTCGAAATTATTTTTTATTTTCTAGTTCTCCTGTCTTATGGCTGAGGGTATTATGTGCCATTACAATCGCAATGTACTAACAGCGGATTACAGCCGAACAACGAAGAACTATCTACATGGCATCCTGCAAATCTTGGGTGGTGGATGTGGTATTGCCTCAGCTCTAATCAAATCAATACAACATGATTTTAAATTTGATAATCTGCATGGGAAGTTGGGTGAGTAGAAAAAATAAATTTGTGGATCTTAAAAGAAAAATCCTAAAATCCCTTTTCTTTCCCCTTCAGGTTTTGCTGCCTTTATTCTTTGCTTGATAAGTTTAATTTCCGGATTTGCTGCCTTTTTTGCCAAATTCTTGGGGAAATGTGTCAAACCCCTCTGGACTAAGTGCCTACATAATTTGCTGGGTATTGGTACCTTTGTGGTGGCATTGACTGCCCAATATTATGGCTATGAGACGGGATTTTTTAGACATAATATCCCTTCGCAGGATTTTACAATACTCATACAAGTCATAACCCTGATGATATTAATTCTCACATGTTGGGGTCCATTGAAATCGCTGCTACATAAAATTAAGTGTTTATATAATGGGAATTAGAAATAAGAAAAAAAAATAAAATTAAGAAAAAAATTAAATTTAAATAAATTGAGTTTTTAATTTTTTAAGAATTTGTTTAAATAAATATTTTTGTATTCTGTATTTGGTTTAGATTTATTAAAAATTATTTTTATATCCTCTAATTAATCAATTCTACACTCCAACAATTATTTTAATTCCCAATTTGAAGACTCTAGCTCTATCTGCTCACATAATATCAACTTTCACCAAATTTAGTACTTTTCGTACACATAAGTACGATTTTTTTTAAAGCTACCTCAATCCTGTACTCCAATAGTAGTCCTAATTCCTTCTTTCAGGATTCCATCTCTATATACTCAACTAAATGCAAATAGTACCAAATTTAGTACCACTTTTGCACTTTTTATACACATAAGTACAAAGGGTACCATATTTGGTACATTTTAGTACCTTTCGTGGGTGGCGTAGGGGATGATAGATACCAAGCAACGGCTCTGATTGGCTTTAACATGGCGAAGTCCATGCTTATCTTGGTCCCTCTTTCATCTCAATTGTGCACACTGACCTCCCCGCGGTGCCACCTGGGGAGCTATTTTCATCACCCGATGAAATAGTGAACTAATATTTGTCGAGAATTCACCCATAAGAACTAAAAAATGGGTTGAGGCGTCAGGTAGTTGCCCACTCTCGGAAAACCCAACCTACTATGAAAAAGCAAAGAAAAAGAAAACCAAACTCCCATAATGTTGACGACCCCCGTAAACGTATAAAGGACCACGATCTGCGAATCTGCACTTGAAATGTGCGCACGTTGTACAGAACAGGCGCATTGTTCGTTTGGCGGATGTACTCAAGAAGTGCAAAGCCGGTATTATTGCCTTACAGGAAATGCAATGGAAAGGGACTGGCAGGAAACCGAAGGCTTTGGTGCAGGCACATCCTCCTGTAGAGATGAAGAAGGAAACCTGGCGACAGATACTGACAGCGTGCTGAGGATCTGGAAGGAGTATTTTGAAAGACTTCTGTTATCAAATAGTAGCAGTGAAGTGGATATCCCAGAACCAATAATAGATGACGGTATAGAGTGTATACCACCTAGCCAAAAATGACGTCAGAATAGCAATCAATCGGCTGAAGAATAAAAAAACAGCCGGTGCCGATGGGCTACAATCCGAACTATTCAAGACTGGTGGTCAGATTCTGGTAAGGAGCATGCACCAGCTGATTAGTACAATTTGGCTAGAAGAATGCATGTCCAATGATTGGAACCTCAGCATCCTGTGTCCCGTGCCCAAAAAAGGAGACAAGGCGATATGGCCCAACTATAGAGGAATTAGTCTCCTTCCCATCGCATATAAAGTGCTATCCCGTGTGCTGTGTGAACGACTGAAGCCAATAGTCAATGACATTATTGGACCATACCAATGTGGCTTCAGACCTGGCAAATCCACCATTGACCAGATTTTCACTCTGCGCCAAATCACACATTCCACCCATTCGTCGACTATAAAGCCGCATTCGACAGCCCTATTCGTTCAGAGGTGTTTAAAGCCATGTCTGCGTTTGGCATTCCTGCAAAATTAATTCGGCTATGCAGAATAACTTTAACTGGCACATGATCAGTAGTTAAAATCGAAAAGGACCTCTCGGAGCCCTTTAATACCGAACGACGATTCAGACAAGGTGATAGTTTGTCGTGTGACCTTTTTTCACATCCTGCTGGGAAAGGTCATACAAGAGGGAAGTGAACAGAAATGACACTCTGTACACCAAACAACACATGTTACTCGCCTACGCCGAATACATCGACATAATTGAACAAATTGAGAAGGAGTCTGCCAAAGTGGGTCTAGCAGTAAACGGCCAAGCTGATGATATCAACGCGCAAGACGTCCAGTAGACTCGGACCCACTGTGGAACTGCGGCTTCGAGGTAGTCAAAGATTTTATACACCTTGGTACCGCCATAAATAAAACGAATGACATCAGTTTTGAAATTCGGAAAAGGATTGTGATGGTCAACCAACCGATGCTACTATGGTCTGAGCAAACAACTCAAAAGCAAGGCCACCTTCCGCCAGACCAAACTCACACTTTAGAAGACGGTGATACTACCTGTGCTATTATATGGATCTGAAGCATGGGTACTTGCGTAAGTAGATGAGACAGATCTTGGGGTGTTTGAAAGAAAAATTCTCCGAAAGATCTATGGGCCGATCTGCGTTGATGGTAAATACCATGAGATGTACCAGCTATTCTCGGACATCGACATTGTTAGACGTATTGAGCTGCAGCGATTACGTTTGCTAGGTTTTGTTGTGAGAATGGCCAGAAGGCATATAAAAGCGAACCAGCTGATGGTTCACGCAGAAGGGGAAGGCCGCGAATACGATGGCAAGATCAAGTCGAAGACAACATTGCCGAAAATGGTCTTTCCAATTGGAAAACTGCGCAAAAGACCGACGCGCCTGGAAATCTTTTCTAAGCTCGGCTTATGGAACAAAAGTTCTGTCACAAGCCTACTAAGTGAGTAAGTAAGTACTTTTCGTACACTTCTAGTTCGAATTTCCAAAAACCCAGTATTATCTCACGCCTACACACCAACAACAACCCACACTCAAAATTTCAATCTTCTAGCTTTAGTCGTTTCGTCTGGGCGATGATCTGTCAGTTACTCACTCACTAACACTAAGCTCTTTTATATATTAAGATTAAGCGTGGATTTTTTTAAAAATATTTTTTTATTAATTAATTAAACGTGGATGTTTTTAAATATTTTTTTCATTAATTATGTTTGGATTCTTTCAAATTATTTTTAAAATAATTTATTAAGAGTTGTTGTTTATTTTTATTTCTAAAATTAATGTTAATGTTTGTTTTTGTAATCTTCTTGAATTATTTATGGCATCTCACTTGTCTCTCACTTTATGATTTATTTTAATTTGAAACAAACAATGATTCGAATGCGGGAATTCAGTCGAACGTTTTACGAGGATCATGATCACAATTTAAAAATAATTCAAATAAAGATTTCTTAGAAGCCAAAGGGAATATTTTTGGTACTTTACAAAATTTCCACTCAGTTCCACTTTATGGGAATTACATATTAAAAAATAAGACCGAAGAATTTTTAAAATATTTTCCAGACAGAACCTCTCAACGAAGCTCCTCTTGCCACTTTTCATCGACTTAGTTGGGGAATTCCAAAAATTCCTTTTGATAAGAATACTGCAATATTTTCACTTCGCTTTTTTTACATTACCCGCCAGCTAATACACCCTCTAATACGAAAATCTATAACAGAACTGTCTCACAAAGCTACAAAAAAGGCATCCAGCATTCAGATTACAAATAAAATGCAACTGCAAAAATAAAAAAAAATCGCCGAACTGCAAAAAAAATCCCCAATGAAAACTAAGGGCCGCAAAAAAATTTTATTCACACTAAGGGGTAGAGCAGGGTGGTTGGGAGGTCCCCATACTGCGATTTGTTAACGAGAGAACATCTGCTTTGTTTGTCAGCGTTTTAAATGTTATGGCTGGTTTCAAACAACGACTTCGTATGTGAGCTAAGCTTCAGCTAAGAGCTAAGCGGCAAGAGTTGATTTTTTTTATTTTTAAAGTTTATAACAATTAAAAATACCAATCCCTTCCCCTCTCCTTCGTAACAAGGTCAATATTAACAAAAGAATACGAAATTATTTTTAATATTTAAAAATAAAAATGTAGAGGTCATAAATTATCCCTTTCTTGGACAGGAGACGCGTGGAAAATTAGCTAGACCTTTCAGATCTGAAAATAAGTGGATAAGAAGGGGGAGAAAATAAAAATTTGTAGGAGGGGTTAGAAAATATTTTTTAATTATTTTTTTTATATTTTTTCGATTTTTTGTAGGGTATCGAATTTTTCATTTTTGCAAATTAAATCTAAATCGAATACAAAATCATTTTCAATATCATTACCAATATTTTTTAGTTAACCACCAAAAACCTTTTTTGGTTGAAACTCAATTCTAGTTCGCCAAACAAAAATCGAAACCAAACGTAACTTGTGGTTCTGTCTGAGATCTATGTGATTACAAATGTTTGACCTTAACAATAGGAACAACAACAACAAAAAACACACTCAATTTTACTGAAAGTAAAATTCTGGAGGTTTTTTGTATTTCGAAATAATTATCGGAGATTGAGATGGAAGATAATAAATATGCATTTGGGGTACATTAAAATACGTTTGAATTTCTAAGCAGGGTTCAAATTGTGTGGAAAAAAAAATTTTTAGCACCTATACAAGGCGTTGATTTACAAAAAATATTTTTCAAGACGTGATTTTTTAAATAATTTTTCCCGGCGTGGATATTAAAAAAAAATCGAAGTATACAACGTCCCATATAAGGCGTGGATTTTTTAAATAATTTTTTCCGAGGTCTACAACGTCCCATATAAGGCGTGGATTTTTTAAATAATTTTTTCCGAGGTCTACAACGTCCCATATAAGGCGTGGATTTTTTAAATAATTTTTTCCGAGGTCTACAACGTCCCATATAAGGCGTGGATTTTTTAAATAATTTTTTCCGAAGTCTACAACGTCCCATATAAGGCGTGGATTTTTTAAATAATTTTTTCCGAGGTCTACAACGTCCCATATAAGGCGTGGATTTTTTAAATAATTTTTTCCGAGGTCTACAACGTCCCATATAAGGCGTGGATTTTTTAAATAATTTTTTCCGAGGTCTACAACGTCCCATATAAGGCGTGGATTTTTTAAATAATTTTTTCCGAGGTCTACAACGTCCCATATAAGGCGTGGATTTTTTAAATAATTTTTTCCGAGGTCTACAACGTCCCATATAAGGCGTGGATTTTTTAAATAATTTTTTCCGAGGTCTACAACGTCCCATATAAGGCGTGGATTTTTTAAATAATTTTTTCCGAGGTCTACAACGTCCCATATAAGGCGTGGATTTTTTAAATAATTTTTTCCGAGGTCTACAACGTCCCATATAAGGCGTGGATTTTTTAAATAATTTTTTCCGAGGTCTACAACGTCCCATATAAGGCGTGGATTTTTTAAATAATTTTTTCCGAGGTCTACAACGTCCCATATAAGGCGTGGATTTTTTAAATAATTTTTTCCGAGGTCTACAACGTCCCATATAAGGCGTGGATTTTTTAAATAATTTTTTCCGAGGTCTACAACGTCCCATATAAGGCGTGGATTTGTTAAATAATTTTTTCCGAGGTCTACAACGTCCCATATAAGGCGTGGATTTTTTAAATAATTTTTTCCGAGGTCTACAACGTCCCATATAAGGCGTGGATTTTTTAAATAATTTTTTCCGAGGTCTACAACGTCCCATATAAGGCGTGGATTTGTTAAATAATTTTTTCCGAGGTCTACATAAGGTCTACAACGTCACATATAAGGCGTAGATTTTTTAAATAATTTTTTCCGAGGTCTACAACGTCCCATATAAGGCGTAGATTTTTTAAATTATTTTTCCCGAGGTCAACATAAGGCGTGGAATTTTTCAATAATTTTGAATTTTTTAAATAATTTTTCCCGAGGTCTACACAAGGCGTGGAATTTTTCAATAATTTTGAATTTTTTAAATAATTTTTCCCGAGGTCTACACAAGGCGTGGAATTTTTCAATAATTTTGAATTTTTTAAATAATTTTTCCCGAGGTCTACACAAGGCGTGGAATTTTTCAATAATTTTGAATTTTTTAAATAATTTTTCCCGAGGTCTACACAAGGCGTGGAATTTTTCAATAATTTTGGATTTTTTAAATATTTTTAGGAGTCTCATAGAGGCCTGGATTTTTTTAGAGAATGTTTTTTGGGAATATTTTTAGGGGTCTCATAGAGGCCAGGATTGTTTACAGAATATTTTTAGGGCTCCCATAGAGGTCTCGATTTTTTAAAGAATATTTTTAGGGCTCCAATTTTTAATGTGTATAATATTATTTTATTTTTCATTCCACCCTAATATCAATGAAATTCATTGATTAGTTTTTTTTTCGATTTTTTTGAATAGTAATTTGTATCAATATCTTGTCAAATTGTGTGTGTTTTTTCCGAAAACTTCTCCGCCGTATTGGCACACATATAATGGCGATTCTGATATACATGTCTACATATGTATAACTATTATTTCACTGAACTCCTCACGTAGAAGATAAGAAAAATACGTTTATTTCGTGTTTGTTTAACCAAGATAATGGATCGGCCGTTCAGCAACTATGCCCCAGGAATTTCTATGGAATTTCCCAAGATAGAAAGAAAATCATCAACAATTCAAAAATATTCTAAGTGAAAAGAAAGTCAAATCATTTGCAAAAGCTATGTGGCGGGTTATATGGATCTCACATGGCTGGACAAAGTTCGTAAGTGGCCATTAAATATGTGCATACATATGGAAATTTGGAAGAAAATAATTCGGAATAAAATTTAGAAGAAAATAATCGAAATTTTTTAGGGTCTATATAGGGCATGGATTTTTTAAAGAATATTTTTTGGGGTCTAGACTTTTTTTAAATAATTTTTTGTCTTCAACAATATAGGCGTGAATTTTTTTAAATAATATTTTTTTCAAGGACTATATTTAGCCATTGAACTACTTATTAGAAATTCATTAACAAATTAAGTCTATCGGTACACTTCATGAAATCGTGCATTAACGGATTTTGACCGCAGCGTTTATTCAACTGTGAAATAAAAGGTCTCTACCGAACAGCTGTGGATAGAGGAAACGTTAGCCACAATGGAACAAAAAAAAAAAACAATTTTCAATTGTTATATAACATGTTTTAATAAGCAATAAACTCTAAATTTTGAAGAACAAGCATTTCGATTAGTTATACGGCAGACAATTACAATTGGTAAAAAAATAATTAAATATTTATAAATGTTGAAAAAAGTAAAAGTACATTTAATGACCATTGCCAAATTATTAATAATTAAAAAATAACAATTAATGAGTAATTAATAATAATAACAACAACAAGAAATTACTAGAAAAAATAAAAAATAAATATTGAAATCAATTTATAGGCTCCCAAAGAGGCGTGGATTTTTTAAAGAATATTTTTTTAGAGCTCCCATTAAGGCGTGAATTTTTTAAAGAATATTTTTTAGAGCTCCCATCAAGGCGTGGATTTTTTAAAGAATATTTTTCAGAGCTCCCATCAAGGCGTGGATTTTTTAAAGAATATTTTTCAGAGCTCCCATCAAGGCGTGGATTTTTTAAAGAATATTTTTCAGAGCTCCCATCAAGGCCTGAATTTTTTAAAAAATATTTTTTAGAGCTCCCATCAAGGCGTGGATTTTTTAAAGAATATTTTTCAGAGCTCCCATCAAGGCGTGGATTTTTTAAAGAATATTTTTTAGAACACCCATCAAGGCGTGGATTTTTTAAAGAATATTTTTTAGAGCTCCCATCAAGGCGTGGATTTTTTATAGAGTATTTTTTAGAGCTCCCATCAAGGCGTGGATTTTTTAAAGAATATTTTTCAGAGCTCCCATCAAGGCGTGGATTTTTTAAAGAATATTTTTCAGAGCTCCCATCAAGGCGTGGATTTTTTAAAGAATATTTTTCAGAGCTCCCATCAAGGCGTGGATTTTTTAAAGAATATTTTTCAGAGCTCCCATCAAGGCGTGGATTTTTTAAAGAATATTTTTCAGAGCTCCCATCAAGGTGTGGATTTTTTAAAGAATATTTCTTACGGCTCTAATGGAGGTGGGGATTTTTTAAAAGAATATTTTTTAGACCTCCCATCAAGGCGTGGATTTTTTAAAAGAATATTTTTTAGACCTCCCATCAAGGCGTGGATTTTTTAAAAGAATATTTCTTACGGCTCCCATTACAGAGGTGTGGATTTTTATACCCTTCACCACACTGTGGTACAGGGTATTATGTATGTGTGCAAATGTTTGTAACAGGCAAAAGGAAACGAGATAGACCCATGGTTCCTTTTGAGAATATGCATAGAATCACTTTCTGAGTCGATTTATGTATGTCCGTCCGTCCGTCTGTTGAAGTTAAATTGTAAACAAAGTACAGGTCGCATTTATCATCTGATTTGGATAAAATTTGGCACAGATCATTTATTTGGCGCAAGGACGAATCCTATTGATATTGGGAAAAATCGGTTCAGATTTACATATTGCTCTCATATATATTTTCGTCCGATTTAGGGTAAGTGATGCACCAAAGTCCCTATATATCTTTCGGTGGTGTGTGCTAAGTTTCCGAAAAATCGGTTCAGATTTAGATATAGCTCCCATATATATTTTCGTCCGATTTAAGGTAAATGGTGCGCCAAAGTCCCTAAATATATATATCGATTTGCACGAAATTTTGCATAACGAATTAAATTGAGTCAATAATGATGTGGGCTAATTTTCCGAAAAATCGGTTCAGATTTTGATATAGCTGCCATATATATTTTCGTCCGATTTAAGGTAAATGGTGCACCAAAGTCCCTAAATATATTTCGATTTGCACGAAATTTGACATAACGTACTAAATTGAGTCAATAATGATGTGTGCTAAGTTTCGTGAAAATCGGTTTAGATTTAGATGTAGCTCCCATATATATTTTCGTCCGATTTAAAGTAAAAGCTGTACCAAAGTCCCTATATATCATTCGATTTGCACGAAATTTTGCATAACGTACTGAATTAAGTCTAGAACGATGTGTGTTAAATTTTGTGAAAATCAGTTTAGATTTAGATATAGCTCCCATATATATTTTCGTCCGATTTAAGGTAAATGGTGCACCAAAGTCCCTTCAAATATCTTTCGATTTGCACGAAATTTGGCATAACGTACTAAATTGAGTCAATTATGATGTGTGCTAAGTTTCGTGAAAATCGGTTCAGATTTAGATATAGCCGCCATATATATTTTCGTCCGATTTAAGTTAATTGGTGTACCAAAGTCTCTATATATACTTCGATTTGCACGAAATTTGGCATAACGTACTGAATTAAGTCTAGAACGATGTGTGTTAAATTTTGTGAAAATCGGTTCAGATTTATATATAGCTCCCATATACATATTCGTCCGATTTAGGGTAAATGATGCACCAAAGTCCCTATATATCTTTCGATTTGCACGAAATTTGGCATAACGTACTAAATTGAGTCAATAATGATGTGTGTTAAGTTTCGTGAAAATCGGTTTAGATATAGCTCCCATATATATTTTCGTCCGATTTAAAGTAAATGCTGTACCAAAGTCCCTATATATCTTTCGATTTGCACGAAATTTTGCATAGCGTACTATATTGAGTCTAGAATGATGTGTGCTAAGTTTCGTGAAAATCGGTTTAGATTTAGATATAGCTCCCATATATATTCGCGTGGATTTTAAAAATTATTTTAGGGCTCCCAATATTGAGATCGTACTGTATATCATAATTTTTTGTTTTTTTCTTTTTTATCTCATTCCACTCTCTCTTTCTCTCTTTTTGCTTATTGAAATAAACGTGATCATGACTCAATATTATTTTTTTTGTATTAAAAAATCATCTCAATCTCATTTAAGAAAAAAAACACTCTTTTGGGGATTTACCAATGATCCGACACAGAAACTTATGACGTCACAACTCGCCAATATTATTTTTATTTCAAATTTTATTTTCAAAGAATTAAAGAACAAAGCTTTTTTGTTTCGATTCCTTCGTTCGATACGCGGTGTTAAGATTAACTAAAACCCGTTTGTTGTTGTTCTTTTTGGCCTGATCTCAATATTTGTTGTTATTTCAGTGTCATTTGTTTTGTAGTTGCTGTGATTTTTTTTTTTTGTTCTGTTCGCTTACAAGATTTGAAAGGAAATAACAACAAATACAACAACAACTCACCACCACCGACAAACGTTATGGGGGTTTATTCTCAATGCTCCATGGGGCTAACGCCACATTCACAAAACGGTAACAGACGCGTGCGGTTCGTTTAGTTCGCATTCGAATTTTATAGTGGCTGAGTGGAGTGGAACTCGGCGGTTGGGGCTCAAAATCTAACCAAAAAAAAAAAAACTTAACTGTGATAACAAAAAATAAAAATACCAAAAAAACAACAACACCATATTAACTATAATTAAAATAATTTATAACTGCGGTAGCAAGCAACAACAACATGTCGTGTAATAATGAAGGTATGTGCAAAAACAAACATAAATTGTGATATGGGTATTTCCATGAGCCCGAAAAAAATAATCTTTAAAAAATCCCCACCTCCATAGGAGCCCTAAAAAATATTCTTTAAAATATCCCCACCACCATGGTAGCCCTTAAAAAAATATTCTTTAAAAAATCCACGCCTTGATGGGAGCCCTTAAAAATATTCTTTAAAAAATCCACGCCTTGTTATGGACCCTAAAAAATATTCTTTAAAAAATCCACGCCTTGATGGGAGCTCGAAAAAATATTCTTTAAAAATCCACGCCTTGATGGGAGCTCGAAAAATATTCTTTAAAAAATGCACGCTTTGATGGGAGCTCTTAAAATATTCTTTAAAAAATCCACGCCTTGATGGGAGCCCTAAAAAATATTCTTTAAAAAATCCACGCCTTGATGGGAGCCCTAAAAAATATTCTTTAAAAAATCCACGCCTTGTTATGGACCCTAAAAAATATTCTTTAAAAAATCCACGCCTTGTTATGGACCCTAAAAAATATTCTTTAAAAAATCCACGCCTTGTTATGGACCCTAAAAAATATTCTTTAAAAAATCCACGCCTTGTTATGGACCCTAAAAAATATTCTTTAAAAAATCCACGCCTTGTTATGGACCCTAAAAAATATTCTTTAAAAAATCCACGCCTTGTTATGGACCCTAAAAAATATTCTTTAAAAAATCCACGCCTTGTTATGGACCCTAAAAAATATTCTTTAAAAAATCCACGCCTTGTTATGGACCCTAAAAAATATTCTTTAAAAAATCCACGCCTTGTTATGGACCCTAAAAAATATTCTTTAAAAAATCCACGCCTTGTTATGGACCCTAAAAAATATTCTTTAAAAAATCCACGCCTTGTTATGGACCCTAAAAAATATTCTTTAAAAAATCCACGCCTTGTTATGGACCCTAAAAAATATTCTTTAAAAAATCCACGCCTTGTTATGGACCCTAAAAAATATTCTTTAAAAAATCCACGCCTTGTTATGGACCCTAAAAAATATTCTTTAAAAAATCTCCATATTCTTTAAAAAATCCACGCCTTGTTATGGACCCTAAAAAATATTCTTTAAAAAATCCACGCCTTGTTATGGACCCTAAAAAATATTCTTTAAAAAATCCACGTCTTGTTATGGACCCTAAAAAATATTCTTTAAAAAACCCACGCCTTGTTATGGACCCTAAAAAATATTCTTTAAAAAAACCACGCCTTGTTATGGACCCTAAAAAAATATTCTTTAAAAAATCCACGCCTTGTTATGGACCCTAAAAAATATTCTTTAAAAAAATCCCCACCTCCAACAGAGTCCTAAAAAATATGCCTTGAAAAATCCACGCCTCTATTGGAGCTCTAAAAATATTTTTTTTTGAAAAATACACGCCTCTTTTGGAGCTCTAAAAAATATGCCTTGAAAAATCCACGCCTCTTTTGGAGATCTAAAAAATATTCTTTAAAAAATCCCTAAAAAAATTCTTAAAAAAAAATTATTTTTTTATTTTTTCCTTTTCCATTTTCAGTTTTTAATTTAAATGTCCTCATGCAGCAGCAGCAACAACCCCACATGGAATGCCAATTCAATATTACCCATGCTGCTGATGGCTATACCCCGCTGCCCATACAAAGTTTTCCCACCCTGATGGCGGTGGGCATGAATTTATTCAATCACGTTTTAATTGTGACACTGACCTCGTATATGGTCTATAAATGTTGGCTACTAGAATTTCAAAAGACCGCCCTGCATGCCCATCTTTGTACACTTGGGGTAGGTATACCTTTGATGGACCCAAAACCACTCATTTCTAATTTGTTCCATTTCTCCCCATTTTCAGTTTGTTCTCCTAATGGCCGAGGGTGTAATGGTCCGTTATCGGGCCAATATTCTATTCGATGACTATGCGGCGGAAAGTAAGACACTGCTGCATGCCTTATTACAATTTATGGGTGGATTTTTGGGTATCATTGGAACACTGCAAAAATACTGGGGTAAAGAGACCCATTTTAAGTCACGTCATGCAAAATTTGGTAAGATCGAATAATTGAAGAAAAAATCGTATTAAATATAAACTAATAACATCCCTTCCCCTCTCTCTCAGGTTTGGCTGCCTGCATATTCTGTTTCATAAATTTCATCGCCGGTTTCTGTACCCTGATCTTACCCTCTAGCCGTGTTGCCATGAAACTGCTGCATACCTCCTTGGGCCTTTTGACATTTGTCACCGGTATGTTGGCTCAGATCTTTGGCTATGACACCGGGTTCTTTCAACGCAATTTTACCCATAAGAGGCTATTTAAATTTGTCACCTTTGTTATAATGGCCATATCGATTATTGGACCCTTTAAGATGATTACACAAAAAATGCACAGCACTTTTGTTAATTATATGCCGCAGGTGAATATCTAAAGTGAGCTGGATGACTTAGATATATGTGACGATCAAAAGAAAAACTGTGATTTGTACGATTTTAAGGTTAATTGTTGTAACCCACCCCCGGTGGGACCCCCTTCTATGTGTTTTGTTTGTTTTTTGTTCTAGAGATATAAAATTAAGTTATTATAAAAATATAGTATTTAAATAAATTATAATTTTATAATAAAAAAACTTTAAAAAATCCATGCCTCTTTTGGCGCCCTAAAAATTATTCTTTAACAAATCCCCACCTCCATGGGAGCCCTAGAAAATATTCTTTAAAAAAATTCCCACCTCTATGGGAGCCCTGAAAAATATTCATTAAAAATCCAAACCGATTAGTCTCTCTTCCTTTCTACTCAAGACTTTAGAATGGTTACTAGACTCAGAAATTAGGAAAGCTATTGACCAAATTAAACTTAGCAACTCCCATCATGCACACATCAAAGGCAAATCAGTGGATACACCCTTACATGAGGTTGTTGGATGCATAGAGAAGAATATGGAGTCCTCTGGCTACACTTTGGCAAAATTCCTCGACATTGAGAGAGCATTCAACAATGTGAAGCTAGAAACCATCCATTCTGCTTTCGTAAGCACAGATATCCCCTCACTCCTAACGGAATGGATTGATAGAATGCTGGAAAGCAGAATTATCAACTCATCCTTAGGAGAGAGTTCCGTGAGGAAATCTGTCAACAGAGGCACACCACAGGGAGGAGTACTATCTTCCCTTTTGCGGCTTCTGGTGAAGCAAAATACCTTGGCACCATCCTTGAAACTAACGTGGAATAGAAATGTGGAGAAACACTCTAAGAAAGGACTGCTGGCACTCTACTCTTATAAGAACTCCATAGGTAAGAGCTGGGGATTAAGACCCGAGATAATACGCTGGCTGCATATGACGATCGTCCTACCCATTCTTACTTATGGTTGCCTTGTTTGGTGGCAGGGAGTCAACAAAAAGATGCTGCTGACAAAATTAAGTTTAGTACAGCGATCGGCTTCAATTCTGATCACCGGAGCGTTAAGAAGTACACCACAGGCAGCCTTGAATGCAATTCTGGATCTCCAACCACTGGACATTCTGATTAAATTCCAGGCGGCCAGGAGTGCCCTGAGGCTCCTGGAAACGGATGCCTTGAAATCGTTGAACTATGGTCATGCTAATATCCTAAACATAACGCCAGGTTGTGACCTCTTGAGGGGGAATAGTCATATTAGTGACTATGTTCCCTCTCACAGAGACTTTAATGACATCAAAGTGGAGTTTCCTAGTATGGAAATCCTTGCAATCACCGAGATGGTAAAATCACTTACTGCCGACATTACGGGACTATATATGTCGATAGTCAGGCGGCCCTTAAAGCGGTTAAGTCGCGTACTATAAACTCAAAGCAGTTCATGATTGCAAGTCCGCACTGAATGATATACGACAGATAGTTAGTTTATGTTCGGTTCCAGGACATAGTGACATTGAAGGGAATGAGATAGCCGTCAAGCTTGCTCGAGGGGGCTCACAGTCGTAAAATCTTCCGATTGAGAGATCTGTGAAACCTGCCATCGGCTATTTCATTGGCAGAATCCGTTCGACTACTGAGAGGTAGTCGGCAACAGATGGCTGAGAGAACCTGCTTGCAGAATCTCAAAATCTATCTGGCCTGAATTCTCTCGCTGCTGACACACAATAAGATCATAACAGGTGGGGGATCATAACAGGTCACTGCAAGGCGTGACAGGTCACTCACTTCGAAGTGGGACTCCAGTGGGGAGGATTACTGTCGCCTATGTGAGGACGAAGAAGAACTAGAAACAATTGACGTATTCTCTGTGAATGTTCATCGCTGATTAGCAGAAGACATAAACAGTTTGGAAGATGTGAAATTGGTAATCTAGCATTCTTCTCTAAAATAGACCCAAACCAGATCCTAGGCTTTGTCAAAAATTTGACATGGTTAAAATACAATTTTTCCTTCTCTGGCTATCTGTTCTCCTTGTTCTTCCACTTTTCTTTTCTTTGCAGGTAAAAAAGGATGATCACAATTGACATAGTCTCCGAATGGACGGTTGTTACAACCGTACATCCCTATCAACCCTAAGCTCGAAAAAATATTCTTTAAAAAATCCACGCCTTGATGGGGGATTGAAAAAATATTCTTTAAAAAATCCACGCCTTGATGGGAGATTGAAAAAATATTCTTTAAAAAATCCACGCCTTGATGGGAGATTGAAAAAATATTCTTTAAAAAATCCACGCCTTGATGGGAGATTGAAAAAATATTCTTTAAAAAATCCACGCCTTGATGGGAGATTGAAAAAATATTCTTTAAAAAATCCACGCCTTGATGGGAGATTGAAAAAATATTCTTTAAAAAATCCACGCCTTGATGGGAGATTGAAAAAATATTCTTTAAAAAATCCACGCCTTGATGGGAGATTGAAAAAATATTCTTTAAAAAATCCACGCCTTGATGGGAGATTGAAAAAATATTCTTTAAAAAATCCACGCCTTGATGGGAGATTGAAAAAATATTCTTTAAAAAATCCACGCCTTGATGGGAGATTGAAAAAATATTCTTTAAAAAATCCACGCCTTGATGGGAGATTGAAAAAATATTCTTTAAAAAATCCACGCCTTGATGGGAGATTGAAAAAATATTCTTTAAAAAATCCACGCCTTGATGGGAGATTGAAAAAATATTCTTTAAAAAATCCACGCCTTGATGGGAGATTGAAAAAATATTCTTTAAAAAATCCACGCCTTGATGGGAGATTGAAAAAATATTCTTTAAAAAATCCACGCCTTGATGGGAGATTGAAAAAATATTCTTTAAAAAATCCACGTCTTGATGGGAGATTGAAAAAATATTCTTTAAAAAATCCACGCCTTGATGGGAGATTGAAAAAATATTCTTTAAAAAATCCACGCCTTGATGGGAGAATGAAAAAATATTCTTTAAAAAATCCACGCCTTGATGGGAGATTGAAAAAATATTCTTTAAAAAATCCACGCCTTGATGGGAGATTGAAAAAATATTCTTTAAAAAATCCACGCCTTGATGGGAGATTGAAAAAATATTCTTTAAAAAATCCACGCCTTGATGGGAGCTTGAAAAAAATTTCCTTAGAAAATCCTCGCCTTGATGGGAGTTCGAAAAATTAGTCCTTAGGAAATCCACGCCTTCTTAATATTCCTCTCCTTCCAATGTGATTCTTCATTTGTTGTTGGTTAGTCCTCCAAAGAATACTTCCAAATGTTTGTGTTTAAATATTTTATTCTCCAAATGATATCGGGTCGATATTGGGTAGGAAATTTCTTTCCATAACACAGTTATACATTTGTTTTGAACAACTAATAACTACACACATAGATATTTTGTTAGATTATGATATACATATATAGAAATAGGCTTGGAAGAGTAAATAATATATAGGGGAATAAGACCAATGCCATTTCATATTTCAAACACTACAGACTAAGATAAGATACATAAACGAAAAATAGTTATTCTTTTAAAATAAAAAATATAATTCAGTTTCTTGGGACGAATTGGAGGGTTTCTAAACCATTTCCAGTCCACCATTCAAATTATGTATTTCATTTAACGGCCCATACGTTGAGAGGCCGAAATAAGATCCAATGCTTCGGGTATATTGCCATTGACACTTTCCAATAATTGTGTCAGCCAGGCACCCTCATTGCTGAAACCCATTGCCATCATGGCGTGAACAGAGCTGTTGATGAGTTCATCTAAAAAATGGAAAAAAAGAGAATTATTTTAAATATTCAAAATAAATGTTTATTGTTTCAAACTTACCCTGATGATAAACAGGTACGGATCTCTTCTCTTCGGGTTTTTTGGTGACTGCTGAAGTTTCCTTTTCTGTTTCCTTGTTGAAAACTGGTACAGCACGCAATTCCTTTGGTACCTCGTTGGCTGCTCCCTCCTTACGTTCTTCTGTTTCCATTTTATCAATGTGGGCCTTTAGATCGGCACTTATTTGGGCAAAGTCCATAACATTGGATTTATTCAAAGAAGATTGTGGTGGTGTTGTTGTGGCTGAGCTGGGACCAGCAGAAGGAATTGATGCTGCAGCTGATGCTGCCTCGGGACTTGCCTCCTTGGAGCTGGGGGCATTTAATTTAATAAATGACTCCGAAACGCTATCACTTTCACTGTCACTACCCACATCACTGATATCCAAGAGACCATTAGTGACGGCGGCTTCCTCTTGACTGGTTTTCTTTGGCTCTGCAGCGGCGGCGGCATCAGTTTCGGATTTTGAAGATGTTGTAGTTTTTGAGGAATTCATCGAGTTAGTATTGGAGTGTTGTGAAGAAGTGTTTGAGGGGCGACGAAAATTGGCGGCAAATGGACAAGCGGTGGCATCACCACCCTCAGCCCCATCCATGGGATCAAGCATTTTGGCAAACATATCATTGAAATTATTTAAAATTTCCATGCCACCCTTCAAGAGTTTGGGATCAAGCAATTGGACAAAATCTTGTAGTGAGGGGGTGGCCGACATGGTTGGGGTGGCTTGGGCACTGTTATTGGGTGTTGACGATTTGGATGTGGTGGGCTTTTCGTTATCAACGGATGTTGTAGTGGTAGAGGGGGAGGGACTGGCCTCCTTGGAGGCGGCTGCTGCTGCCATGGTAGTTTCCTGTATAACCTTGGCTGCAATTTCAGCCGATTTCACAGCAGTCTCATGGGCTTTTTGGGCTGCCAAATTTGCTGCTTCGGCAGCTGCCTTGGCAATGGCCTCATGATCCACATTTTCAGTAGTTGGAATTTTAGTAGTATTATCAGAAGTCTCTGGTGTACAAGCCGAACCTCCAGCCGAGGCGGCTGCAGCTGCTGCGGCTCCACCACCCTCAGCCAAATCATGCATCATTTCATACAAATGAGATAGGAAATTATGACGAGCATGGCGACGTCCATGTTTACGACCACTTTCCTTGGGCTTTTCACCTTCACCATTGCTGGTGGCACCGGCAGCTGCCGATGAGCAGCTAGGTGATCCAGCTGCTGCTGCACTCTTCCAACGTTTTTCATGATGATGATGTTTACGACCCAATTTACGACCACACCCGCCAAGACCTGGTGTTACCCAGGCATCCACCACAAATGGACAACTATTGTTGGGCATACGGATCATCATGTGATCACCGTGGACATGCTTGGCTTCACAATGTTGACACAAATCATAGTTGGGACATTGGATGCACTTGTAACGAAAACCGATAATGGGTGCCATTAGGCAAGAATCACATTCGACACCCATATGAATTTGATTGGCATCAAAAGTAACTTCGGGTTGGGGTGGTACTGAAGTAGATTGAGCACCAGCAGCATTAGCTGTAGGATTTGTGGTCTCAGCTGTAGGAGGAGTAGCCTTAGTGGTGGTTGCTGTGGCATCTTGGGACTTTGTCACCACGGCTGGTTGGGCATTATTTTTGGGGGCCACATATAAATGACGGCGACCACCAATCTCCCAAAAGATATTAAAGCTATCTTGTGAGACAATATCGATTTCATCACCATCCTCATCTGGAAAAAATAAAAAAACATTAATTTTTGAAAAAAAAATAAAAAATAATAATAAAAATTGAAGGGGTAATTTAAAAAATAAGGATTTCTGAATTTTGGACCAAAATATTGAAGTTTTGTTCTGACATCAATGCAGTTCATTTTATCGAATTCGAGGTATCAAAATTCTATTAAAAATATGTTTTGAAGTCCTTAACAAAGCCGTGGATTTTTTTAAAATATTTTTTGGAGGACGTAACAAGGAGGAGGCCTCAAATTAGGAGTAATTTTTTAAAGAATTTTTCGAAGACTACCATAAGACGTGGATTTTTTAAATTAATTGTTGCCCTGTGTATTTGAATGGTACTCCCCCAAAGCATGCTTATCAATGTTTTGATGACTCAGAGTATGTCAATCTAATTGTGTTATCTTTTCTATGATTATAAATAAAAACAATGATAAAGAACCATAATACAAAACAATACAAAACACAAACATATATGGGCTACTCATATGGGAGCCCTGCAGATTCTATATATGTGACCATAACAAATAAATATTATATAGGGGAATCTTGTTAGGGCCTTAACATTTGATGACCGATATATGTGGCAGCTATATCAGAATCGATTACAATATCTGACAAATAATATTATATTATTTTCCCGCAAAAATCGAAAATCGGAGTTCGGATATAGGTAAGATCCTTTTCTTAAACTGAACCCATTGGCATGAAATTTAGTAGAGTTATTACTAGACTATACACAATGTCTCATGACAAATATTAACTGTATCGGGCGTCTATTAGAGCCTTTTTTGTGCTAAAAACGTAAAATCGGATGTCAGATATATGTAAATTTGAACCGATTTGAAGGAAATTTTATAGAAATGTTACTAGGGTATATACAATGTCTCATACCAAATATCGTCAATATCGGATAAATATTAGTGCCTCTTTCCGACAAAAAAGTGAAATTGGTCTCCGTATATTCGTGGCTACTCTATGTAAATTTCGATCGATTTTTACGAAATTCATATGAGGTATTGTTAGGCTAAACACAATGTCCAATATTTTTTTTTCTGGCAAAATCCTAAAATCGAACGTCGGATGTGCACGACAGCTATATGTAAATTTCAAATGATCTGTATGAAATTTATCAGGGATATTACTAGGCTACACACAAAGATTATTTTTCCGACAAAAAACATGAAATCGGACTACGGATATACGTGGCAACTATATGTAAATTTCCACCGATTTAAATTAAATTTTATAGAGGTGTTGCTAGGGTATACACAATGTCTCATACCAAATATGGTCAATATCCGATACAAATTAGATTATTTTTTCGGCCAAAACGTAAAATCTGATGTTGGGTGCATGTGGGAGATATATGCAAAATTTCGACCGATTTGTATACACAATGTTTCATATGCCAAATAACATCGTTATCGGTTGATTATAAGGGCCTTTTTCAGACAAAGTCGTGAAATCGGACTACGGATATACGTGGTATCTATAAGTAATTTTGATTCGATTGGTATTAAATATGACGGTGGCTTTACTACCCTGCACACTAATCTTCAATATCGGATGAATAGTATACCATTTCTTCGGTACAAACGGCCATTGGGTATATATGACAGCCATATGTAAATTTGAACCGATTCGAACAAAATTTGGCAGATGTATTGCTGGGCTATATGCAATGTCTCTTAGCAAATACCATCGATATCCGAAGGATTTCAGTACTTTGCCATTTAAATTGTAAAATTCGAAGTCGAATATGTGAACCAAATTCAATAGAGGTAGTATTGGATACTATACCATTTCACGTACCGACTATTAACATCATTAGATGTATATTAGTGTATTTTTGCTGCAAAAATGAGGAATCGGATGACGGATATGTATGGGAGCTACATATAAATCTGAACGGATTTGAACCAAATTTAACAGAGGTATTGCCTCTTAGCAAATATCAACGATATCGGTTGCATATTTCAGTAATTTTCCATACAAATTGTAAAATTCGAAGTCGGATATGTGTGGGAGATATATGTAAATCGGAACCGATTTGAACCAAATTTAACAGGGGTGTAACCATACTATACACATTTACGCATACCAAATATCATCGATATCGGAAGCATATTTCAGTATTTTTTGAGGTAAAAATGTAAATTCAGACGTTTGGTATATGTGGCAGCTATATCTAAATTTCAACCGATTTGAATCAAATTTGACAGAGGAAGTACTGGATAATATGCAATGTCACATACCGAATATCAGCGTTATCGGATACATTTTAGACATTAAATCGGACGACAGATATGTATATAAGTAGCCCTTTGAATATAAACCAATTTGTTGCCTTATAAATTTCTAAATTTCATTGAAAATTCTCCTCAATTTTTCTTCAAAATTTCCAACTCGGCGATAATTTAAAATTCCGTTCTTTCCCCATTTCCTGGCTAATCATGATTCATTTTCAAATTACACCACGTAAGAGAAACAGATGTCTTCTCTTTCATGCATGATAACGGCTGTTTTCTCTTACACAGAACACAAATCAAAGTGCAATCGGTAAAAATTGCACCACCACCGCCATTCACAACAACAACACGTATTGCAAAATATACTATATATCACAAATTTGCATGTTCTTCTTTTTGCATCATCTGATATACAGAAGAAACATAATTATAATTTTCTTACAATAGTTTTTCGCAAATACTTACCAATCCAATAGTAACGTATTTCACAACGTTCCTCCTTACGTTCTTCAAACAGGGTTTGAACTATCCGTTCTTGGATGTTGGTAAAGCTAGGCGAGGAATCTTTCAAATATCCATTGATTTTTTTGCCATCGGGCAAAATGTAGGAAAATTTCAGCAATGTTGACATGATTGATTTTGGTCGATAGATTGGCTTATGAAACAAAGTCGCTCGGTTTGGTATTATTAACTAATTATCCGGTTTGATTTAAACGAGTTTTTTTATTGTTTGGTAAACTATTTTTAAATTTTTCTTAAACACTTTTATTGCGTTTCACTTTAGCTCTTCGACGACTTCTTTACGCTGTGATTCTGTTTTCGTACTGTTTAGTTTGTTGGATGGCCCTTTGTTTTTATATGACCCAGCAGCAGCTCGACACGAAACATACGCACCGCACAATAACAACGCAATTATTGCTCACTCACTCTTTCATTGCATTGGAAACTATTTCACAATTTCTCTTAAAAATAACTTCACCGGGTTTTTGCTCTCTTTAATTCTCGTTTGTTCTGGACAATTCCTTCAAAATTTGCAATATCACTTTTAATTCTGGGACTGGATTGGATTTAATTAAAGTGATGACTAGCCGACTGGTTGACTGACGACTATCTTGGGTGACTTGGAGTTTTGTTTTGCTTTGAAGTGTGTGTCTCTGTTTTCATGCCGACACTGAACATACCCATTGTTTGCAATTGATATGGGTATGGAGTGATGCTATGATTTTAACGTATGGCAAATGTAAACAATTAACTGAATTAATACAAAATGAGATGTAACATACACAAAAATGAATTAAAAATGAAAATAAAAGTAGTATTTTAAAATTGCAAGTTTATAGTAGCCACTAAAAACAACTATTTTGAAAATTCATGCTTACAGTTGGGAGAAGTTGTGTTCTTCCTTACACTGAACATACCCAACATGCCCAAAGTCCCCAAAATAACGAAATGTATGACATGCCGTTCTATGGCGGTTATTTTAAAAATATTTATAATTTTTGTGTAGGGAGAGGTTTTCTACTCAATGGGAATCCAAAATATAAAATTAGAATCAATTAGGTTGACATTTTGGTAGTTGATAATTTTTGGTAGTGAGATTTTTTACACAATGAGAATTCAAAATACCAAATTACAGCCAAGTTCGTTGGAAAAGTATCCGAAATCCCCAAAATACCGAATACTGGGGGGTACCGTTATATGGAGGCTACCCTGAAACTTAACATTAATAATTTTTGGTAGGGAAATGTGATATGCAATGAGAACATAAAATACCAAATTACCAAATTACTAAATTGGATGAAAAACGTGTCCAAAATCCTTAAAATACTGAATACTGGGGCGAACCGTTATATGGGGGCTACAACAAACCGTGGACCGATATATCCCATTTGCAATACCAAATATCCTAGTGGTACTAGCAATGTTTCAGAGTTCTATCTTAAATATTGCGATCAATTTCGTGATTTGAACAGGCGGACATGAATAAATCGAGATAGATTTTTATTCAAATAAAGATTCTTTATTATTTATGGGATCTCATGTGAATATTCCGAGGCAGTCGTTGATACTAAATACTAATATGCACTAAATATAAAATTAATGAGGTATGTTCAGTGCAATTTTTATAAATACACAATCTTTCCGTTGCACTACAATGAACATTCACATTGTATGTAAAAGACAAACTACATTCACATTCTTTATGTTTTGTTACACTGAACATACACAATGTATGTAATCAATACGATTTTACAATTCATTGCCTAACAAATTTTATAAAATCAGATTAAAAAGCAAATGAATTAAGTATTTTCTGTGCAATTTAAATGTAAATGCACAATCTTTCCGTTTTACTACACTGAACGTACACATTGCAAGAAAATGAAGTTGCATAACACTGAACATACATATTTACATTGTAAATACATTATTTTCCGTTTCACTTCACTGAACACACACATTGCATGTAAATGACACAATATTTTCATAACACTGAACATACGCAATGTATGTAATAAATATGGTTTTACAGCAAGGATATGCAGAAAGCCGCTCATTTGCGCCTATTTACACTCGAATTTGCCGAACATTTTGATTAACCGTATGATTTAATAAAAAATATAAAACTTTCCAATTTTTTTTTTACATTTTTAATAATTCCATGGTTTTTACTTGTCAAATTTCGAAGAAGAAAAAGCTGGTGAAAGTGACAGCTATCGAATAATAATAATAATCAGTTAATCCTAGTTGTGCGTATTTATAATATAGTACGTTTACATTGTACTGGATTTTGTTAAAGTGTCAATTCCATTGCATATATGTCAAATAAATCCTCATAAAGTAGGTTAACCCTGTAAAAAGTTCCAATGTAAATACTATTTACATTGGAATAGTCATTTTTTTAATGCTTACTCCTAAAAGCAGGCTACACTTTTCACAAAATCACATTTCAGTTGTGCTGCATACACTGAATATACACATTGTATGCAAGTGGTACTTTGTTAAAATGCCTTTACAATGAAATGCAGAATTGGCCATAAATTTCATCCCTATAATTCGAAAAAAATATAGGCATGTCTAAAAAGAGGTGGTTTATATTTTGGAAACTGTTTGTATTTCTTTTTTCCATACCAAATACGTTATATATCGTTTATTACACTGCATGTAAACGCCTTGTAATTCATTTGTTTTTACAATTAATTGTCGGATTGACAAAACATTATTCCCCCAAAATTCGATAAAAATATAGGCATTTACAATAAAAGGTGTTATATATCTGTTGGAAATTATTTTTATTTCCATTTTTGTTGTCGAAAAATAGATAAGTATCGTTACTTTCACTGAACATACACATTGCATGAAAACGCCTTGTAATTCATCTATTTTTACAGTTAATTACCCCATCCCAAAATTCGATGAAAATATAGGCATTTACAATAAGAGGTGTTATATATGTTGGAAACTATTTTTATTTCCATTTTTGTTGTCGAAAAAAGGATAAGTATCGTTTTATTACACTGAACATACACAATGCTAGCAAATCTTAGTCCAATAAGATGTCTTTATTGGAAATATGTAAAACATGTTTTCTCCACAATTCGTTATAGTGGTTTTGACTAAGAGATGTTATATATATGTTGGAAACTGTTTTTAATTCCTTGGGCATACGAATCATCATGTGATCACCGTGGACATGCTTGGCTTCACAATGTTGACACAAATCATAGTTATGACATTGGATACACTTGTAACGAAAACCAATAATCGGTGCCATAAGGCAGGAATCACATTCCACACCCATATGAATTTGATTGGCATCAAAAGTATCTTCGGGTTGGGGTGGTACTGAAGTAACTTGAGTACCAGCAGCATTAGCTGTAGGATTTGTGGTCTCAGCTGTAGGAGGAGTAACCTTAGTGGTGATTGCTGTGGCATCTTGGGACTTTGTCACCACGGCTGGTTGGGCATTATTTTTGGGGGCCACATATAAATGACGGCGACCACCAATCTTCCAAAAGATATTAAAGCCATCTTGTGAGACAATATCGATTTCATCACCATCCTCATCTGGAAAAATAAATGAAAACGAAAATTAATTATTAAAATAAAATTAAAAAAAATAAAAAGGTGAACTTCAAAAATAAGGATTTCTGAATTTCGGACCAAAATATAGAATATTTGTTCTGACATCAAAGCAGTTCATTTTATCGAGTTCGGGGTGTCAAAACCCTTTAAAACAAAGGCGTGAATTCCTAAAAAATATTTTTTAGGGTCTACCATAAGGCGTGAATTATTTAAAAATATATACTTTTCAAAATTTTTTTAGGGTCTATCATGTGCCCTCAGCCCACTCAAATTAACTGTTGTCCAGTGTATTTGAATGGTACTCTCCCAAAGCATGTTTATCATTGTTTTGATGACTCAGAGCATGTCAATCCAATTGTGTTATCTTTTCTGTGATTATAAATAAAAACAATGATAAAGAGCCATAATACAAAACACAAACATATATGGGCTACTTATGTATATGGGAGCCTTGCAGATTCTATATATGTGACCAAACAATATATCTACTATATAGGTGAATCTTGTTAGGGCCTTAACATTTGATGACCGATATATGTGACAGCTATATCAGAATCGATTTCAAGATCTGACGAATAATATTATATTATTTTCTCGCAAAAATCGAAAATCGGAGTTCGGATATAGGTAAGAGCTTTATCTTAAACTGAACCCGTTGGTATGAAATTTAGTAGAGGTATTACTAGACTATACACAATGTCTCATGGCAAATATTAACTGTATCGGGTGTCTTTTAGAGCCTTTTTGCGATAAAAATGTAAAATCGGATGTCGGATATATGTGGCAACCCTATGTAAATTTGAACCGATTTTAAGGAAATTTTATAGAAATGTTACTAGGGTATATACAATGTCTCATACCAAATATCGTCAATATCGGATAAATATTAGTGTCTCTTTCCGACAAAAAAGTGAAATCGGTCTCAGGATATACGTGGCAACTCTATGTAAATTTCGACGAGATTTTTACGAAATTCATATGAGGTATTGTTGGGCTATACGCAATGACCAATATCAAATATATTCAATATCGGATGAATATTAGCCAGTTTTTTTTTATGTAAATATATGTAAATTTCAAATGATCTGTATGAAATTTATCAGGGATATTACTAGGCTACACACAATGCCTTGTACCAAATATAGTCATTATCGGACATAACTTAGAGTATTTTTCCGACAAAAACATGAAATCGGACTACGGATATACGTGGCAACTATATGTAAATTTCACCCGATTTGTATTAAATTTGATAGAGGTGTTGCTAGGGTACACACAATGTCTCATACCAAATATGGTCAATATCCGATACAAATTATATCATTTTTTTCGACAAAAACGTAAAATCTGATGTTGGGTGTATGTGGGAGCTATATGTAAATTTCGATCGATTTGAACGAAATTTGTCAGGGATATTACTAGCATATACACAATGACTCATGCCAAATATCATCATTTTCGGATGAATATTAGAGCATTTTTCCGACAAAATTGTGAAATCGGACTTCGGATATACGTGGCAAATCTATGCAAATTTTAACCGATTGTTATGAAATTTGTCAGGGATATTAACAGGCTATACATAATGTATCATACCAAATTTCGTCAATATCCGATGAATATTAGACAATTTTTTGGCACAAACGTGAAATCGGACATTGGGTACATATGCCAGCCATATGTAAATTTGAACCTATTCGAACAAAATTTGGCAGATGTATTGCTGGGCTATACGCAATGTCTCTTAGCAAATACCATCGATATCCGAAGGATATTTCAGTACTTTGCCATTCAAATTGTAAAATTCGAAGTCGGTAGTATTGGATACTATACCATTTCACGTACCGACTATTAACATCATTAGATGTATATTAATTTTTCTGCAAAAATGAGGAATCTGATGACGGATATGTATTGGAGCTACATATAAATCTGAACCGATTTGAACCAAATTCAACAGAGGTATCGCAAGACCTCACACATTGCCACTTAGCAAATATCGGATGCATATTTCAGTAATTTTCCATACAAATTGTAAAATTCGAAGTCTGATATGTGTGGGAGCTATATGTAAATCTGAACCGATTTGAACCAGATTTAACAGGGGTGTAACCATACTACAGCATAACAAATATCATCGATATCGGAAGAATATTTCAGTCTTTTTGAGCAAAAATGTAAAATCGGAGGATTCGTATATGTGGCAGCTATATGTAAATCTGAAACTATTTGAACCAAATTTGACAGAGGTAATATTGGACAATATGCAATATCACTTACTGAATATCAGCGATATTGTATACAATTTACATTATTTTTGAAGCAAAAATGTATAGTCGGACCTTTGGTACATGTGGCAGCTATATGTAAATTTGAACCGATTTGAATACAATTTTGCAGGCAACATATAAAATCACATACCGAATATCAGCGTTTGACATTATTTTTGCAGCAAAAATGTGAAATCGGACTACGCATATAGGGGTACTTTGAAATATAAACCAATTTGTTGCCCTATAAATTTCTAAATTTCATTGAAAATTCTCCTCAATTTTGCTTAAAATTTTCAACTCGGCGATAAAATGAATCATGATTAGCTCATTTACTGGCTAATCATGATTCATTTTCAAATTACACCACATAATGCAATGCATGATAACGGCGGATATCTCTTACAAGAACACAAATCAAAGTGCAATCTGTAAAAAATTGCACCACCACCGCCATTCACAACAACAACACATATTGCAAAATATACTATATATCACAAATTTGCATGTTCTTCTTTTTTGCATCATCTGATATACAGAAGAAAAATAATTATAATTTTTTTACAACAGTTTTTTCACAAATACTTACCAATCCAATAGTAACGTATTTCGCAACGTTCCTCTTTACGTTCTTCAAACAGGGTTTGAACTATCTGTTCTTGGATGTTGGTAAAGCTAGACGAAGAATCTTTCAAATAACCATTGATTTTTTTGCCATCGGGCAAAATGTAGGAAAATTTCAGCAATGTTGACATGATTGATTTTGTTCGATAGATTGGCTTATGAAACAAAGTCGCTCGGTTTGGTATTATTAACTAATTATCCGGTTTGGTTTAAACGATTTTTTTTTTAAATTTCTGGTAAACTATTTTTAATATTTTATTCAACACTTTTATTGCGTTTTACTTTAGCTCTTCGACGACTTCTTTACGCTGTGATTCTGTTCTCGTACTGTTTAATTTGTTGGATGGTCCTTTGTTTTTATATGGCCCAGCAGCAGCTCGACACGAAACATACGCACCACACAAAAAACAACGCAATTATTGCTCACTCACTCTTTCATTGCATTGGAAAGAAAAAAATGTCGCCAACTCTGAAACTAGTTAGACGTATTTTTCTGACCGGCAAAAATTTTATCAAAAAACAAATCCACAGTATTGGAATTATTATTTATTCAGGCGTCATATTTGCATTTGTGTGAATAATGATGCCTGATACCTTACCCGATATGGATTTTGAAGTGGCAGAAGAGGTGGCATCAACTTCCAATAGCAAAGTACTTGTTGCTTCTACATCAAAAGCAACTACACAAACAAACGATCGTAAAAGAATGCGAATCGAAAAATCAAATCCATCGATGAACATTGATATTTCAGAGCTTCGGGAGAAGTTGGTAAATCACGATGCAAATGACCAAAACAAATTTGGAATACTGAGTGTATTATCAGATGTTGACATTCAGTGTCCTCCAGTGGCAAAAGAAACTCAAAGAGCGAGTAACAAAATTAAGAATACACCGACCAATAAAACAAAATGGTGTCCACCCATTTTTGTTTTTAACGTAAACATCAAAGCCCTTGTAGAATCTTTGAAAAACACTATCAAGGATTCTGAATTTAAAATCAAAAATATAAATAAAAATAAAAGCAAACTTTATTTTGCTGATCCAGAAGTCCACTCTTCGATGATGGCGATCTTGAGGGCCAAGGAGATTCACTCTTACTGTTTCACTCCGAAGGAAATGAAACAGGTTGGTTTGGTCTTAAGAGGGCTATATTCGTATAACGATCCCATTGAAGTCAAGACCGAATTAGACATTGTGGTTCCCAATACAGTGGCTTCGGTAACCAAATTTTCAACGCCAAATTCTACTAAGAATGGCATAGACACAGGATTATTCTTAGTGTCACTAACACCTGGCAAAAATATTGGCGATGTCTCCCATGTAAATTCGTTGTTTCTTCAAGATATATGCTGGGAAAAACCAAAAAATAAAACTGGTGACATTCAATGTCACAGATGTCAAAGGTGGGGACACATTGCACGCAACTGTAATGCAAAATATAATTGCATGAAGTGTGACAAAGTTCACGGACCAGGAGAATGCCAAAGATCGCGCACGGATTCCTCAGAGCCATATTGCGTAAACTGCAAAACATTTGGGCACCCAGCAAACTGGAAGGGATGTCCTTCATTTAAGAAATAACATGCTAGTAAACAAAAAAATATTGAAATAAATCGTGAGGATAAAAACATTGCATTGAAAAACGTTAGTCAAGCCGTAAACTTTTCCACCGTAACTCCACACAAATCATTTTTCAGCCTATTTAAACAAAACAATCAACAAAAGCCATCCATTGTTGATGATTTTCTAAAACTTGCCAATTACTTTTTGGAACCGGAGGAAATGACACTGGAAGAAGAAATCTCACTGTTTATCAATAACTTCAAACAAATGGAAAAATCCAAAGCCAAAGCAGAATTCTTGAGAATTCTAAACAAAGTACGTGAACAATATGGACCATAGAGTCATAAATTTATTAACGTTCAATGTCAGATCTCTTAATGATAAAATCAGACAAATTGATCTACATAAAACTCTTATTTACAATAACATTGATGTTGGATTCATACAAGAATGTCATCTGAGGAGAAATAGGAGAATAAGGATCGATGGGTACAATTCCATTTATGATGAGTCAACAATTGGTGTTGCTATTTTCATAAGGAAGTCCATACAGTATACCAAAATTGTTTTAAATGATGTGGGCATTAATACATCCCTCGTAAGGCTGGACACAATAAGCAACGGATTGCAGAAAAAGTATGTTCTGGGTTCAGTATATATCCCATGCAATTATCCATCATCACAATTGGAGTCAGATTTGGGAAAAATCCTGCATCTATGCTCTAACTTCGATGGATTTATTCTCGGTGGAGATTTAAACTCAATAAGTCCTTCCTGGGCTGATCCTGTGGAAAATACAAATGGAAAAACCTTGAAGGCTTGGCTGCAAACAAATATCCTGGATGTTAAACGCATTTGTGATGCATCTCCATCTTACCCAAATGGTCCATCATTTTTAGATCACTTCTTAATAAGCAAAGGTTTAGTCGACAGTAATTCGACAAACTTCAGCATCTCCTCACTGCCAACATTTTCGGATCATTTTCCATTGAACTGAAACTGAAATGTTCAGAGATTTTATTAAATACACCAAAAACCTTCATCTCATATAAAGATAGGAACTGGGATAATTTTCGGGCGGATTTTGAAACTGCTTTATCGGATTTCATGCCACCTTCAGATAAAAATTTGTCAAATCAGGAAATTGATGCTGTTATCCTGGATTTTAACAGATGTTACAATACTGTCCATGATGCACACTCTCAGAAAATAGCGGTCAGCGATGGAAAATTTCCCCTTTCTGAAAGATCAAAAAGATTATACAGAATTAAATATCAATGGCAAAAAGAACTTAAAAAAATCTTTCATCGAACTGGAAATCGGATCAGTCGTGAGTATAAAATTCTCTCTAAACAAATAAGTCTGTTAAAAATCATTATAAAAGAGTCTATCCAGTTCGAACAAGCAAAGCTGTTCAATTCCCGTCTGCAAAACATCAAGCCTGGTCCGTCCGCTTTTAAGGAAATTTATCGTTTCAGCGGCAGGTGATGCTGTCAACATATTGTCGTTGATAATAACAGAGTTACTAATTCGTCCGAAATAGCTAATCACTTCCATCAGTATTATTCGTCCGTTTTCCGAGAATCGATTCCAAACTCTCCTGTCGATGATGTTGATTCACGAACTGCATCATTCTATTCATCATTGCCTCCTCGCATCTACTCTTTTAGTAACCAATTCACGTCCATTAGTAATCGAGATGACTATCACTTCACAAATGCTGAAAAAATTAAATCAATTATTCTGAAAATTAACACTAAAAAATCATCAGGAGTCGATAACGTCTCTAATTATACATTACGCAAGTTTCCGGATGCTGCCATAAACGTTTTAACAAACATCTTTAATAATTCAATCAACAATGGATATTTTCCTACTATGTGGAAGATAGCAAAAATAATTCCAATTAAGAAAAAACCCAATAGCGAATCCGTCGTTGATTTTCGTCCAATTTCACTTCTCTCAAATTTGGGCAAAATTTTTGAACATGTCCTAGCCATATCCTTAGATATCGAGAAGCCGTTTGATTCTGTTTGGCACAAAGGAATTATTTATAAGATGATTGATTTAGGTATTGATCCATTCCTGGTCAAGATTATATATAATTACCTTTATGAGCGAAAATTCTGCGTTCAAATCAACAATGATTCATCAAGATATGGATTGATCAGCAGTGGAGTCCCCCAAGGGAGTGTATTGGCCCCATTTCTATTTAACAATGATTCCTCAATGATTTTCCGCATCTTAGAAATCATTCAAAAGCCATCCTTTACGCAGATGATTGTCTTATCTATGCAAACGATACATCACCAGAGCAAGCCCTTAGGTATGCCTTTGAACACCTGGAGATCATACAAAAATTTTACAAGAAATGGGGTATAAAAATAAATGCTGCGAAATCGGAAGCCATTTGCATCAGAAATGCTTCAGGGAAATGCCCAAGAATGGTAGTCCCACAAAGTAAGCAACTTAGGATAATGCTGGACGGAATTGAAATCCCTTTTAAATCCCGTATAAAATATCTTGGCATCACGTTTGACAAGCTGCTTAAATTCAATTCTCACGGACGAACTTCATTGCAGAAAGCAAAACAGTATGTTGGGTTATTTACGTATTTGTTTAACAGTAAACACTTACCTCAAAAGACCAAAATCCTCCTTTATAAAGTGGCAATAAGATCAGTCCTTGTATATGGTTTCCCAATATGGTTTTCCATCTCTCCAACAGTGCCAAAGGAGATAGAAATTTTCGAGCGAAAGATTTTAAGAAGATGTGTGGGTAAAAAATATGAAAACCCAACGAAAATGTATGCAAACAACTATATTTACGATGTCTCGGGAGTGCAGCCGTTCTGCTTTTATGCTCTCCAGCTACAAAAACGCTTTGCCGAAAAACTGTCCACTCACGTAAATGACCTAATGAAAGAGATTTTTAAAAAAGAAAAACACATTTCATGGAATAACTCAACTTACCTGTCGCCGGATGGCATTCTTAACGAAAGTTTCGACACTGATCCGGACAGAACTCCACCTGTATTCTACACAAGGTCAACACCTGGATCACATCGAGGTTAAACTAATTTTGCCTCCTTCTATATACGCAGGACATAGATGCAACAACAATTAACAAATAATCAACTTACCTGTGATAACTACAATTTAGCTTTATTTATAAGCAATCGTTTAATAAGTTTTCTTACTGTGATATTTACGAATTTAATTAGTATTTAACCTTTTATTTAATTCAAAACTTTCTTTGTTTACCTAGTAAGCGCTCTGTTTGTTTTGTCTATGCAGACAGATGATTTGTTTTTATTTTGATTTTATTTTGTTATTTTGTTTTAAGCTTATTTATATTTGGCAGACGTAAAATGCTCTGCCAGCAAATGTATAGGCCGGGAGCAAGCCTTTTCACTCTCTCTTGTATGTGTTCGCATATATATTATATTATTACTGTTTGCAAAGATGCATATCACATTCCAAGTGTTAGAATAAGACGTATATAGTTCTAACTAGGCTAATCATTCTCAGTACATTTAACTATGTTATCGAAAAGAAGAAGAGTCTCAATAAAATTTTACTTTTACTTTTTGCATTGGAAACTATTTCACAATTTCTCTTAAAAATAACTTCACCGGGGTTTTGCTCTCTTTAATTCTCGCTTGTTCTGGACAATTCCTTCAAAATTTGCAATATCATTTTTAATTCTTGGACTGGATTGGATTTAATTAAAGTGATGACTAGCCGACTGGTTGACTGACGACTATCTTGGGTGACTTGGAGTTTTGTTTTGAAGTGTGTGTCTCTGTTTTCATGCCGACACTGAACATACCCATTGTTTGCATTTGATATGGGTATGGAGTGATGCTATGATTTTAACGTATGGCAAATGTAAACAATTAACTGAATTAATACAAAATGAGATGTAACATATACAAAAATGAATTAAAAATGAAAATAAAAGTATTTTAAAATTGCAAGTTTATAGTAGCCACTAAAAACAACTATTTTGAAAATTCATGCTTACAGTTGGGAGAAGTTGTGTTCTTCCTTACACTGAACATACCCATTGCTTGTAATTGATATATTTATGGAGTGATGCTAGCATTTTAACGGAAGACAAAAAAAAAAAAGAGAAAATTATAACTTTTTTGGTGGGTAAATGCGACAAGAACCGTCAAAATAAAATTGAGCGGAATTTTTATATGAGGCTATGTCAAAACATGACCCATGACGGTATTTTTTCTGTATGTCATCATTAGTATTAATTTTTGCTAGAAAGAATTGACACCCCATGAGGGCCCGAAATATCAAATTAGTCCATTTGTGAAAAACATGCCCAAAGTCCCCAAAATAACGAAATGTATGACATGCCGTTCTATGGCGGTTATTTTAAAAATATTTATAATTTTTTTGTAGGGAGAGGTTTTCTACTCAATGAGAATCCAAAATATAAAATTAGAATCAATTAGGTTGACATTTTGGTAGTTGATAATTTTTGGTAGTGAGATTTTTTACACAATGAGAATTCAAAATACAAAATTACAGCCAAGTTCGTTGGAAAAGTATCCGAAATCCCCAAAATACCGAATACTGGGGGGTACCGTTATATGGAGGCTACCCTGAAACTTAACATTAATAATTTTTGATAGGGAAATGTGATATGCAATGAGAACATAAAATACCAAATTACTAAAAAGGATGAAAAACGTGTCCAAAATCCTTAAAATACTGAATACTGGGGCGAACCGTTATATGGGGGCTACAACAAACCGTGGACCGATATATCCCATTTGCAATACCAAATATCCTAGTGGTACTAGCAATGTTTCAGAGTTCTATCTTAAATATTGCGATCAATTTCGTGATTTGAACAGGCGGACATGAATAAATCGAGATAGATTTTTATTCAAATAAAGATTCTTTATTATTTATGGGATCTCATGTGAATATTCCGAGGCAGATACTAAATACTAATATGCACTAAATATAAAATTAATGAGGTATGTTCAGTGCAATTTTTATAAATACACAATCTTTCCGTTGCACTACACTGAACATTCACATTGTATGTAAAAGACAAACTACATTCACAATCTTTATGTTTTGTTACACTGAACATACACAATGTATGTAATCAATACGATTTTACAATTCATTGCCTAACAAATTTTATAAAATCAGATTAAAAAGCAAATGAATTAAGTATTTTCTGTGCAATTTAAATGTAAATGCACAATCTTTCCGTTTTACTACACTGAACGTACACATTGCAAGAAAATGAAGTTGCATAACACTGAACATACATATTTACATTGTAAATACATTATTTTCCGTTTCACTTCACTGAACACACACATTGCATGTAAATGACACAATATTTTCATAACACTGAACATACGCAATGTATGTAATAAATATGGTTTTACAGCAAGGATATGCAGAAAGCCGCTCATTTGCGCCTATTTACACTCGAATTTGCCGAACATTTTGATTAACCGTATGATTTAATAAAAAATATAAAACTTTCCAATTTTTTTTTTTACATTTTTAATAATTCCATGGTTTTTACTTGTCAAATTTCGAAGAAGAAAAAGCTGGTGAAAGTGACAGCTATCGAATAATAATAATAATCAGTTAATCCTAGTTGTGCATATTTATAATAAGTACGTTTACATTGTACTGGATTTTGTTAAAGTGTCAATTCCATTGCATGTATGTCAAATAAATCCTCATAAAGTAGGTTAACCCTGTAAAAAGTTCCAATGTAAATACTATTTACATTGGAATAGTCATTTTTTTAATGCTTACTCCTAAAAGCAGGCTACACTTTTCACAAAATCACATTTCAGTTGTGCTGCATACACTGAATATACACATTGTATGCAAGTGGTACTTTGTTAAAATACCTTTACAATGAAATGCAGAATTGGCCATAAATTTCATCCCTATAATTCGAAAAAAATATAGGCCTGTCTAAATAGAGGTGGTTTATATTTTGGAAACTGTTTGAATTTCTTTTTTCCTTACCAAATACGTTATATATCGTTTATTACACTGAACATACATATATATATATATATATATATATGTTGGAAACTGGTTTTAATTCCTTTTTTGCTTACCAAATACGTTATAAATGATATATGTAAATGCCATGTAATTAATTTGCTTTTACAATTAATTGAAACATTATATCCCTAAAATTCGATGAAAATATAGGCATTTACAGTAATAGGTGTTATATATCTGTTAAAAACTATTTTTATTTTCATGTTTGTTGTTGAAAAATAGATATGTATCGTTTCATTACACTGAACGTACACAATGTTTGCAAATGGTAGGTTAATAAGATGTTTTTAACATTTATTGCGGACTTTGTAAAACAATTTTTCATCCCTATTCGTTAAAAATATTGGGATTTCCAATAAGAGTGTTATATATATGTTGGGAACTGTTTTTAATTCCTTTTTTGGGTGTCCAAGACTAGCGTTGCATCACATCATTACACTGAACATACCCATTTCATGGAAATGGTATGTTATTAAAATGTTTTTACAATTTATCGACGAATTCCGGAAAAATTTACATTTTCTCTTGAGTTCGATGAAAATATAGCGATTTCCAATAGGAGGTGTTATTTTGTTACTATTTTGAGTATTAATAATATACAAATATTTAATAAATACTCCCAATCATAATGCAGTTATTTGTTCAATGCTTACGCCTCAAGGTATGCTACACTTTTTTCCGCAAAATCAATGCAATGCACTGTTCAGTTGAGAAAGATCAGTAGCATTGTTTTCATTTTGAATTTAACAACAAATAGAATTGTGCAGCAGACAGTCTGTAGTAAAATTAAATAAACAAAAAACTAATGTTCAAATCATTGATCGCTCAATGCAGATATAAACAATAGACGAGCGAGAGAGAGAGAGAGAAATAGCGCGCGACAGACTATTATAAATCTTTTAAAAAATTAATTTGATGAAAAACATATTATTAATGTTTCAATCATTTGGATGAATTTTCTTTCACACATGGACATTAATAAATTATTATAAATTTATTTCCATCAGCAATTTTCCACGTGTTATTTATTTGGGGGGAATTCTTGTGTGTTTTTTCCGAAAAATCAATTTTGAAGATCACCTTCTTTCGGTTTGAAATTTAGTTGTTTTTTGTCATTTGCCCGGTGCTAACACACGGCATGCCGTTCGTCGTCCGGTGATAAGAAAGTGTTATTTTTTTTGGAAATAATTAAAATTAAATTAAAAGGGTTTTGTAAATATCAAACGAATAGACAATGCGGTTACTTTATACGAGGTTGGTATGGTGGTGAATTTTGAAAATTCTGAATTTGAAAAAAGGACATAAGGCGTGGATTTTTTAAAAAAGGCGTGATTTTTAATCATTTAAAAAATATTTCTAAAACAATTTTTTTTCAATTCCCTTTTTAATTAGCCTTGTCCTCCTTTGCCTCGTGGCAGTTGTAGTAGTTGCTCAAAAAGAGCCAACGGCCAGTGCCAACAGCCTCCAAACCAATCAAAGCCAAATTTCGGAAACTCTCAGTTCCGTCACCACCACCGAAAATCCCTTGGACAGTGATGATGATTATGATGAAGAGGGAGATTATGATGATGAGGATGAGACAAATAATGAGAACAATGATGGCGGGGATGTTCGCGGAGGAGGTCGAGGTGGGGTTACTGATTTGGAAACACCCAAGGATAAACACAATGGCAGACGACGTCACAAGAAGGTCAAGCAACACCTGGGAATAACTTATCTCTGGGGTCCATGGGAAAAATGGAGCCGTTGCGGCAGTGGCTGTGTCCAGACACGCAAGAGATTTTGTATTAAGAGGTAAGGAGGAGGGAAAGGAGAATGAATTATTTTTTTTTCTAATTTTTTCACATTTTAAAGGACCCAAAATTCCTCTGATGTGGAACCAGAAGATGTGCAATTCTATCCCGATCCTAAGATGGGACCCACTGGCTGCCTGGGTATTGTCAAGAAATTCCGCATGTGTAACGATGACAAATGTGCGCCGGCAAATGGCCTGCAAATGCGCCACGAACAATGTGCCCAATTTAATCGGATTATTATTCGTGGTCGCTATTATCATTGGGAGGCTCACGAGGATCCTTACAATGAATGTGAGCTGTATTGTCGGGTTAAAGATTCCGACCTGGTTATGAAGATGAATAAAACGGTGGTGGATGGTACACCATGTCACAAGCCGGCCATACACTATACCCATTATTATCGCAGGCGGGCGGTGTGTGTAGAGGGGATATGCAGGGTAAGTATTCCAGCCTGTTCACAAGGTATTCAATCAATCGGAATGGTCGAATGGCTAGCCAGCCGGTCGGCCAGCTTATTATTGGTTGTTAAATTCTTGATTATGTTTAAGTCACATTAAATGATGGCCAAAGAGGGTGGAGTGATACGACAAGTAGAGAGTCATCCTGTCTAGCTGTCCGTCCGCCTCTGTGTGTGCGTGCGAACAAGTGTTGCCGCCTTGGAAGGCCATCTGGCTGGACTGTTTTTCGGTCGGTCGGCATTTCATCTCAATCTCTTGTCTTTTAATATTGTTTGACTTGAACAAAAAAAAATTGGCTATGATTCTTGTTAAAGTTAATCATCCGCATTTAAGCTGGCTAAACGATTCGGCAATGCTTTTGTTGTTGTTATGCTTTCAACACCAATTCTGGCCAAGAACAAGACGACCGACCGAACGGCTCTTAAAATTATGGCAGCCTATTTTGTCCTAATGAAGCCTTAAGGTGGCAATTGTCTACAATAATGATCACGATTGAATTTTAAAACAGCAACAACAACAACAACAAAAATGTTGTTGTTATATAAAATGATTGAGATGACCTATGAACTTGAAGAGGATGAAAAAAAATAAACATATTTTTTTGTGGAATTTATTTCCTTGGGTTTTTTAAATCTGTTTTCAGGGATCCCAAAAAATATTCTTTAAAAAATCCACGCCTCTTTGGGAGCCCTTAGAAATATTCTCTTTAAAAAATCCACGCCTCTTTGGGAGCCCTTAGAAATATTCTGTTTAAAAAATCCACGCCTCTTTGGGAGCCCTTAGAAATATTCTCTTTAAAAAATCCACGCCTCTTTGGGAGCCCTTAGAAATATTCTCTTTAAAAAATCCACGCCTCTTTGGGAGCCCTTAGAAATATTCTCTTTAAAAAATCCACGCCTCTTTGGGAGCCCTTAGAAATATTCTCCTTAAAAAATCCACGCCTCTTTGGGAGCCCTTAGAAATATTCTCTTCAAAAAATCCACGCCTCTTTGGGAGCCCTTAGAAATATTCTCTTTAAAAAATCCACGCCTCTTTGGGAGCCCTTAGAAATATTCTCTTTAAAAAATCCACGCCTCTTTGGGAGCCCTTAGAAATATTCTCTTTAAAAAATCCACGCCTCTTTGGGAGCCCTTAGAAATATTCTCTTTAAAAAATCCACGCCTCTTTGGGAGCCCTTAGAAATATTCTCTTTAAAAAATCCACGCCTCTTTGGGAGCCCTTAGAAATATTCTCTTTAAAAAATCCACGCCTCTTTGGGAGCCCTTAGAAATATTCTCTTTAAAAAATCCACGCCTCTTTGGGAGCCCTTAGAAATATTCTCTTTAAAAAATCCACGCCTCTTTGGGAGCCCTTAGAAATATTCTCCTTAAAAAATCCACGCCTCTTTGGGAGCCCTTAGAAATATTCTCTTTAAAAAATACACGCCTCTTTGGGAGCCCTTAGAAATATTCTCTTTAAAAAATCCACGCCTCTTTGGGAGCCCTTAGAAATATTCTCTTTAAAAAATCCACGCCTCTTTGGGAGCCCTTAGAAATATTCTCTTTAAAAAATCCACGCCTCTTTGGGAGCCCTTAGAAATATTCTCTTTAAAAAATCCACGCCTCTTTGGGAGCCCTTAGAAATATTCTCTTTAAAAAATCCACGCCTCTTTGGGAGCCCTTAGAAATATTCTCCTTAAAAAATCCACGCCTCTTTGGGAGCCCTTAGAAATATTCTCTTTAAAAAATCCACGCCTCTTTGGGAGCCCTTAGAAATATTCTTTAAAAAATCCACGCCTCTTTGGTAGCCCTTAGAAATATTCTTTAAAAAATCCACGCCTCTTTGGTAGCCCTTAGAAATATTTTTTAAAAAATCCACGCCTCTTTGGGAGCCCTTAGAAATATTCTTTAAAAAATCCACGCCTTTTTGGTAGCCCTTAGAAATATTCTCTTAAAAAATCCACGCCTCTTATAGGTGCTTGAAAAAATATTTTTAAAAAATCCACACCTCTTATAGGTGCTTGAAAAAATATTTTTAAAAAATCCAAGCCTCTTTTAGGTGCTTGAAAAAATATTTTTAAAAAATCCACGCCTCTTATAGGTGCTTGAAAAAATATTTTTAAAAAATCCACGCCTCTTACAGGTGCTTGAAAAAATATTTTTAAAAAATCCACGCCTCTTATAGGTGCTTGAAAAAATATTTTTAAAAAATCCACGCCTCTTATAGGTGCTTGAAAAAATATTTTTAAAAAATCCAAGCCTCTTATAGGTGCTTGAAAAAATATTTTTAAAAAATCCACGCCTCTTATAGGTGCTTGAAAAAATATTTTTAAAAAATCCACGCCTCTTATGGACGCTTGAATTTTTTTTTCGTTTTTTCCGATTTTCGATTTGTTTTTTTTTATTTTTTGTGTTCTATTTGGACTTCGAGATTTTTCCTCTTAATAAATGTGTCAAATTTAAGTGCCAACAAAAAACCATTTTTGACAATTTATTAGAGTTATCACTAAGATAAGTGGCCCTCGAATTAATAGCCGGAAAAGACAACTCTTTCGAGCCTCCACTTCTTGGCGAACGTCTCAAGTCAATGTCAATAAAAATTCATTGATGGTGGCCACAGAAACACAAATATTTTCATAACCCCCTCTTCGAAAATAATAAAAAATATTTTCGTTGGGCGCCACTCACACATCAGGTCAGATAATGGGACAATTAAAATCACCATAATTGGCTAGAGGATGAAGTAAGGGGAGGGGGAACCTAACACTTCCCCCTCTCTCTATTTTAGGGTTCAATGGTCTACATTTTGTCATCCGCCTAAGTAGGTGCTGTACAGAACAGCCATTCTAAAAGATATGCGAGCTGTTGTTGTTGTTGTTCGCAGCGCATCTGTTGCATTAAGTGGCGATATTAGAGGAGTTTTGTTGTTGTTGATGCTGCCCTAAATCATGGCTTTCTGTCATATCGTGGTGTTTTGTTTTCAAAAATTGTAACAAATTGAGATTTTTTTCTGCTGTGAATGCAAAGCCCTGGATTTTTTTGCCTTTGGCTGTTGGGATTTTCAAAATTGGGCATCTGTTTTGTTGTTGAAATATTATTTTTTATTTTTGTTGGAATGTTGTTCTTTGATTTGTATTCGAAAATAAAGCAATTTTATATTTAGCTGAAAAGATTTTAAAAATCGCCCGATATGCCATGGAGAATGGGTACTTGAATTGATCGATGAATCGTTTGGCTCATTCGATTGAGAACAGGCCATTTAGCAGAGTGAGAGATTGGGTCAGTAATGGCATATATAAATATGCAGTGTTGCCATTAGGGTTGAATGATATTAAAAAAATTGAAAAAATATTTTTAAAAAAATCCATGCCTTATAAAGATGCCGGAAAAAATATTTAAAAAAATCCAGTTATTCCTTTGAAATATTCGGCACAGTGGGTTGAATTTTTATATTTTTGAAAAAAAATTGGACATTTTTGTTGGCCCAAAAAATCGCCCATCTTCTTTAAACTATTAAGATGACCAGCAACAGATCACTATGTTGTTGTTGTTGTCGTGGTTGCCTATTGTTTTCCCCCTCTAGCTGTTGTTGTCTGGCTGGCGTTAGCGGCAGGCATTGTAGTATTTTGTCGATGGTCTGTCTGATTGCCAGACTATTCGTTTGAATAGAAATGGATGCTGTTGCTGCTGCTGGTCTTTGATTTCAATTTTGGTCTGTCTGTCGTTTTTTGTTTTGGTATGATTTTGTTTCTGTTTTGGTTTTTTGTGTGATTTTTTTTTTGGTAGTAATCATAAATTTTTGTGTTATAATTTGTTGGCCATTCATTCGTACGCGATTTGTCAACGTTTCAACAACGCGGTGTTACGATAGTCGGGCGGAATTTTTTTCGTATTAACTAAGTGAAAAGAAATTGGAAAATTATTTTTTTGAAAATTTTAAAAGAAATTGGAAAATTTGTGTGAAAAAATATAAATTATTGTGAGATTTGAAAAGAAAATAATATATAAAAATTAAAAAAAATTATAAAAAAATATTTAAAAAATAAATAAAAACTGTTAAGAAAATAAAAGTAAAAGAAAAAAATAAATTAAAAATATATATATATATATATATATATATATATATATATATTTTTAAATAACAATTTAAAACATTTACTAAAAAATTGCCAAATTTTTTTTAAAACAGAAATTAAACAAATAAAAACTTTTTTAAAAAATTAAAAACATTTTATGAAAAAAGTTTAAAAAATTAAAACTGTTTTTTTTTAAATTTAAAAAAAATCTGAAATTAAAAATATTAAATTTCAAAAATATCTGATTTCCAAAATTTATAAAAAAACTTTTGTTGTTATTGTAAGTCAGTATTTTATAGAAAATATTATTATGAAAAAAATGTTCCAGTCCTTTATAAAAAAATAGAGCAAATTCAGGAACCTCTCAGGATTCTATAAAAAGTCCAGTCCTTGAGAATATAACTTAAAAAAGAAAGCAAATATAGACACAGATTTGGAGATCCTATAAATTCATTGGTCATCTTACAAACGAACTATATATAAGACGTATTTACACAGATGAGCTTTATAGATATACATTTATGGGCCGAGTTGTATAAGTCGGTTTTACAGTCTAGTTTAAGTCGCTTTTAAAGACGAGGTAGTTTTTAGACCAATATTTATTATTATGAAAATTATCCGAGTTATTAGAAATATGAAATATATATAGTAGTGTCCTATAGGTAGGGTAGGCCTTATAGTATGTTTCCACTCAGATGACATATATAGGTCGTATTTACATAGCCGAGCTGTATAGACCGTTTTTATACCCTTCACCACACAGTGGTACAGGTTATTATGTCTTTGTGCATGTGTTTGTAACAGGCAAAAGGAAACGAGATAGACACATGGTTCCTTTTGAGAATATGCATAGAATCACTTTCTGAGTCGATTTATGCATGTCCGTCCATCCGTCCGTCTGTCTGTCCATGTTAAATTGTAAACAAAGTACAGGTCGCATTTATTATCCGAATTGGATGAAATTTGGCATACGTCACTTATTTGGCCCAAGGACGAACCCTATTGAAATTGGGAAAAATCGGTTCAGATTTGGATATAGCTCCCATATATATTTTCGTCCGATTTAATGTAAATGGTGCACCAAAGTCCCTATATATCTTTCGTTTTGCACGAAATTTGGCAAAGCGTTCTTAATTAAGCCTAGAATGATGTGTGCTAAGTTTCGTGAAAATCGGTTCAGATTTAGATATAGCTCCGATTTAAGGAAAATGGTGTACCAAAGTCCCTATATATCTTTCGATTTCCACGAAATTTGGTACAGCGCACAGAATAAAGTCTACAATGATGTGTGTTAAGTTTCGTGAAAATCAGTTAAGATTTAGATATAGCTTCCATATATATTTTTGTCCGATTTTAGAGAAATAGTGTATCAGAGTCCCTATATATCTTTTGATTTGCTCGAAATTTGGCATATCGTACTGAATGAAGTATAGAATGATGTATGTTAAGTTTCCTGAAAATCGCTCCAGATTTTGATATAGCTCCCATATACATTTTCGTCCACCTATATCTTTCGTCATGAAGTTAGTATAACCTATAAGTTAGATATAAATTCTGCACCGAATTCCCCGGGTGGGTCCGATTGGCAAAACTTATTGAAGTTATTATGAGATAACATGTGGCAAGTTTTGTTGATATTGGTTCAGATTTAGATATAGTTCCTATATATAGTTTCGTCGGATTTTAAGAAAAATGTGCACTAAAGGCCCAAAGTTATATAGTTTATATAACCTAGCATGTAGAAAGTATTGTTGAATCGGTTCAAATTTGGATAGAGCTACCATACATATTTTCTCCCGATTTTAACTAAATGATGCACCAAGAACTGTGACAAGTTTCAATGAAATCGGCTTAGATTTCGATATAGCTTTTATACATACTTTCGTCCGATTTGAAGTAAATGGCGCATCAAACTCCACATGTTTATCAGATATGTATCCAAATAATCAACAGGTATCCGATTGATATATGCTTTAAATTGATTTACATAATTTTGTCCCATTGAAAAGAATCAACTCTATATCTGACCAAATGAAAAATTTAGTATAGGTTAGAGAAAGACATGTTTATGGGTCCAATTTCATTTTACTGGTCCTTCAAAAATGCGACGTCTGTTAAGATTCATTTGTTGAATATACCCAAAGTGGTAAAGGGTATCATATAGTCGGCCCCGTTCGACTTTACTACTTTCCTTACTGGTTACAGTTGAGTTATCCCAATGATAAAAATCCATTACCGCCTTATCCTAAATGATAAACATCCGCGTTATCCAAATGATAAACCGACATTATATACGTTATCCAAAAGCTGTAAAATCATTATGAAATGGTAAAAATCCATTATCCGCGTTATCGCAAAGATAAAAATGTATTATCCACGTTATCCGGATGAAGTTAAGTCATTATCCACGTTATCCGAAAGCAGTAAAATCATTATCCGTGGATTAAAATGCATTATCTGCGTTCCCACAATGATACAAACCTATTATCCACATTATCCGAATACAGTGAATTAATTATCCGTGTTATCCGAATGCAGTACAATTATTATCCGATCATAAAAATTATTATCCGCGTTACGACAATGATAAAAATATATTATCCGCAATATCCGAATGTAGTAATGACATTATCCACATTATCAAAATGGGGAAAAGCGTTATCCGAAAGCAGTAAAATCATTATCCGATGAGAAAAATAGCCATTATCCGCGTTCCCGTAGTGATAAAAATATATTATCCACATTATGTGAATGCAGTGAAATAATTATCCGCGTTATTCAAATGCTGTAAAATTATTATCCGATTATGAATAACCATTATCTGGGTTACGGCAGTGATAAAAATATATTATTCGCATTATGCGGATGAAGTTAAATCATTATCCGCGATATCCGTAAGCAGTAAAATTATTATCGGATGATAAATAGCCATTATCCTCGTTCCCACAATGATAAAAATATATTATGCTCATTATCCGAATGCCGTAAAATTATTATCCGATGATAAATGACCAATATCCGCATGATGTGGCCTTCGATAGAGACCGAGAAAATTTAAGATAGAGCTATTGACTGATATTGCTATTACTTATAAGATATTTGATATTGAATATGGAATGTCTCGGCTTAAGATTCGGTATAGCTCCCTTATCGCGGTACTCACCAAATTTTTGGGATTTTGGGAAAGATTTGCAAACGAATTGGGTGTAATTTTAAGGTTCTCTTAGGGTTCTCTCCAAAAATATTCTCAATATGAGTCCGTTTTTTAGTTCTCATAGGGTAGCATATTTTCCTACTAAAAATGATCAATATGCTTCCAATTTTTAGGGTAGGCCAAATTGGCTGTAATTTGGAATTTCGGATTTACATTGGATAGCAAATAATCGTCCCAATTATTATCAATATTAACTCAAGTATCCGCGTAGACCCCATTTATTGTGGTACCCCCACAATTATGGTTGTTTGGGCATAAATGCGTTTAATTGAATCGACTGAAATTTGGTATTTTGAGTTATCATTGGGTAGCAAATAATCTTACCAAAAATTATCAATATGGGTCCACTTTTAAGGGTTGCCCACATATAACCAAACCCATAAATATTCGGTATTTTGAGAATTTTGGACAGCGTTTTCAATCAAATTAACTGTAATTTGGTATTTTGAATTATCATTAGGTTGCAAATTATCCTATCAAAAATGATCAAAATCGGTTCGAATGTTGGTTTCGTCATACGGTCCATATAAGGATCCAGCAACATTCTCGTCACCATACTGAAGGTCTTAGACGATTTTTTCAATGGAAGTGGCTTTAATTTGATAATCAGGGATCTTGGATGGTAAAAACCTTATTCACATAAAAAAACCCATAAAAATCATAATAAAGGACCATATCTTTTGATATAGCTCCCGTAAAAGGATTCAATCCGATATTCGGTTCTAGTCGTATTTTTCTGCCGAAGTACCTGTTGCTTTGGTTTTAGGGGGGCTACTTAACTTCTTTACAAAAATAATCAATATAGTTTTGATTTTTTGATATAGCCTCCATATAAAAATATTGGCCCCCCATTTTTATACCCTTCACCAAACTGTGATACAGGAAACGATATAGACACATAGTTCCTTTTTAGAATGTGCATAGAATCACTTTTTAAGTCGTCCGTCCATGTATTTTTGTTAACAAAGTACAGGTCGCATTTATGATCCGATTTGGATGAAATTTGGCACAGTTCTCTTATTTGGCCCAAGGACGAACCCTATTCAAATTGGGAAAAATCGGTTCAGATTTAGATCTAGCTCCCATATATATTTTCGTCCGATTTTATGTAAATTGTGCATTAAAATCCCTAAATTTTCTTCGATTTCCACGAAATTTGGCATAGCATTCTGAATTAAGCCTAGAACGATGTGTGTTAAATTTCGTCAAAATCGGTTTAGATTTAGATATAGCTCCCATATATATTTTCGGCCGATTTTAAGTAAATAGTGAACCAAAGTCCCTATATATCTTTCAATTTGCACGAAATTTGGCACAGCGTACTGAATTAAGCCTAGAACGACGTGTGTTAAATTTCCTGAAAATCGGTTCTGATTTAGATATAACTCCCATATATATTTTCGACCGATTTTAGGTAAATAGTGCACCAAAGTCCCTTAATATCCTTCGATTTGCACGAAATTTGGCACAGCGTACTGAATTAAGCCTAGAACGAAGTATGTTAAATTTCCTGAAAATCGGTTCAGATTTAGATATAGCTCCCATATATATTTTCGACCGATTTTTTGTAAATGGTGCACCAAAGTCCCTATATATCTTTCCATTTGCACGAAATTTGGATTTATAAGTAAATTAAGAACTCAAAATGTGGCCGAAGATGTGACAAGTTTCGATGAAATCGGTTTAGATTTCGATATTTTGCTTTAAAGAAGCTGTTAGGATCCCATCTGTTGAATATACCCAAAGTGGTGAAGGGTATCATATAGTCGGACCCGTCCTACTTGACTGCTTTCCTTACTGGTTTACCTGGTGAGTCTGTAAATTGGTATTCCCTTTTCTAAGAAGATAAATAATTATCTCAATCGATTTTAGGTGCAGTAAAAATATTTTAAAAAAATCCATGCATTCTTAGGTGCCGTACATTTTTTTAAAAAAATCCACGCCTTCATAGGTGCCGTAATTTTTTTTTAAAAAATCCACGCCTTCTTAGGTGCCGTAAAATTTAAAAAAAAAATCCACGCCTCATTAGAAGCCGTAGTAGTTGCTCTTAATTTTGAAATTTGCTGTTTGATACCAAATTCCTTGTGGTCTAATTTTTCGTTTTCTTTTTCCTCATCTTCATTTCTTCTTCTTCGTTGTGTCTCCTCTCCTTCTTCCTCTTCCCCCTCCCATAGTTAATTTGATTAATTTATCAAAAAACAATCATTGGTAGCCATACACAATTACATAGAGAGGTCGGGGCATTATTACGTGAACTTAATCGTTATTAACACAAATATTTTGATTTTCTATCAAAACTACAACAACAACAACACTAACAACAATTAATTTTTACTTGGAAAACAACCGTTGAAGATAAAAAATTGTATTCGAAATGAAATTACAGATAAATGAAATGTTGAAAAATGGGTCCAATGAAGTTAAAGTCAAGTTCCCCGGTAAAAGAGAGATTTTGTTGTTGTAATAGTATTGAGGATGATAAATCACAAAAATCATAACAACAACGAACATATTTATGTTTTGTTGTAATTCAATTCATTAATAATAAGTTTTTGAAAAAAATGAAAATAAATGACCAAAACATCGCTAATACCCAAACAAGAAGATTTCGTAGCAGAGGCTGTGTTGGAATTTATGTCATAGATAAACTTTCCCAATGGAAATTTTTTCATTTAGCCCATTGAGAGGTTGGTAATTTGAACTGATTTTTAAAAAGAGGATTTAAATAATTTTTAGGAAAAAATCGGTACGCTATGCCAAATTTCGAGAAAATCGCAAGATATATAGAGACTTTGGTGCACCATTTACATAAAATCGGACGAAAATATTTATGGGAGATATATCCAAATCTGAATCGATTATCACGAAACTTAGCACACATTTCAGTACTCAATTCAGTACGCTATGCCAAATTTTGAGGAAATCGAAAGACATATAGGGTCTTTGGTGCACAATCTCTATAAAATCGGACGAAAATATATATGGGAGCTACATATAAATCCGAACCGATTTTTACGAAATTTAGCACACATCATTGTAGTCTTAATGTAGTACGCTATGCCAAATTTCGCGCAAATCGAAAGATATTTAGGGACCTTGATGCACCATTTACATAAAATCGGACCAAAATATATATGGGAGCTATATCTAAATCTTAACCGATTTTCACGAAACTTAACACACATCATTGTGGCCTTAATTCAGTACGCTATGCCAAATTTCATGCAAATCGAAAGATATATAGGGACTTTGATGCACCATTTACCTTAAATCGGACGAAAATATATATGGGAGCTATATCTAAATTTGAACAGATTTTTACGAAACTTAGCACACATCATTCTTGACTTAATTTAGTCCGCTATGCCAAATTTCGTGCAAATCGAAAGATATATAGGGACTTTGATGCTGCATTAACATAAAATCGGACGAAAATATATATGGGAGCTATATCTAAATCTGAACCGATTTTCACGAAACTTAGCACACGTTATTATAAGCTCATTTCAATACTCTGTGCAGAATTTCGTGCAACTCGAAAGAGATATAGGGACTTTGGTGCACCATTTACTTAAAATCGGGCGAAACTATATATGGGAGCTATATCTAAACCTGAATCGATTTCCACAAAACTTAACACAAATCATTGTGACCTTAATTCAGTACGCTATGCAAAATTTCGTGCAAATCGAAAGATATATAGGGACTATGGTGCACAATTTAAATTAAATCGGACGCAAATGTATATGGGAGCTATATCTAAATCTGAATCGATTTTCACAAAACTTAACACACATCACTCTAGACTTAATTCAGTGCGCTATCCCAAATTTCGTGCAAATCGAAAGATATGTAGGGACCTTGATGCACCATTTACATAAAATCGGACGAAAATATATATGGGAGCTATATCTAAATCTTAACCGATTTTCACGAAACTTAACACATATCATTCTAGACTTAATTTAGTACGCTGTACCAAATTTCGTGCAAATCGAAAGATATTTAGGGGCCTTGAAGCACCATTTACATAAAATCGGACGGAAATATATAGGGGAGCTATATCTAAATCTGAACGGATTTTCATGAAATTTCACACACTTAGTTGTAGACTTAATTTAGTACGCTGTGCCAAATTTCGTGCAAATCGAAAGATATTTAGGGGCTTTGGTGCACCATTTCTATTAAATCGGTCGAAAATATATATGGAAGCTATATCTAAATCTGAACCGATTTTCACGAAACGTAGCACACGTTATTATAAGCTCATTTCAATACTCTGTGCAGAATTTCGTGCAACTCGAAAGAGATATAGGGACTTTGGTGCACCATTTACTTAAAATCGAGCTATATGTAAATCTGAACCGTTTTCCATGAAACATAACACACATCATTCTAGACCTAATTCAGTACGCTGTACCAAATTTCGTGCAAATCGAAAGATATTTAGGGACCTTGATGCACCATTTACATAAAATCGGACGAAAATATATATGTAAGCTATGTCTAAATCTGAACCGATTTTCACGAATCTCAGCACACATCACTCAAGACTAAATTCAGTACACTGTACCAAATTTCATGAAAATCGCAAGATATATAGAGACATTGGTACATCATTTACCTAAAATCGGAGGAAACTATATATGGGAGCTATATCTAAACCTGAACTGATTTTCACGAAATTTAGCAAACACCACTCTAGACTCATTTCAGTACTCTGTGCCAAATTTCGTGCAAATCGAAAGATATATAGGGGCTTTGGTGTACAATTTCTATTAAATCGGACGAAAATATATAAGGGAGCTATATCTAAATCTGAACCGATTTTCACTAAAATTAGCAGACATCTTTCTAGACTTATTTCGCTACGCTATGCCAAATTTCGTGCAAATAGAAAGATATATAGTGACTTTAGTGCACCATTTACCTAAAATCGGACGAAAATATATATGGTAGCTATATTTAAATCTAAACCGATTTTCATGAAATTTAGCACACATCATTCTAATCTCAATTCAGTACGCTATGCCAAATTTCGCGCAAATCGATAGATATATAGGAACGTTGGTGCACCATTTACCTTAAATCGGACGAAAATATATATGGAGGCTATATCTAAATCTGTGCAGATTTTTACGAAACTAAGCACACATCATTATAGAGTTAATTCATTATGCTATGCCAAATTTCGTGAAAATCGAAAGATATTCAGGGACTTTGGTGCACCATTTATTTTTTTCTCTCCCTATTTTTCTTCCTCTCATCTCCTTTCTCTCTCATTTTACCCATTTCTATTCTGACAACCTCCTAATTGGTTTATTATGATTTGCATTAGTTAAAATTTGACAGACCATCGATAGACAGACTTCAGTTTCTATGTCCGCCCATATTCACAGCTACCAGCTATCTCCAAAGACCGGCCGGCAGACTCAACGCTGGACTGCTGAAATTTCCCAGGCATGTGCGTGCCAATGGTAATTACCATCATTAAGGCTAGACTAGTTACCATCACCATCAATTCTACTCTACCCTTTTGGCCCACTCAAAATCTCCAACTATTTTTCACTTAGTCACTCACTCACCTACAGCACTCACTTCTGAGCCCCCTCCCTATTCCAAACATGTTTGATGTTCGCAAAGAAAAAAAAAAACAAATTTGTTGTGACTTTCAACATGAACACGAACGAGAATATCACCCAGTTAAGGATTAAATTGGACATAAATAAACCGATAACAATTTATCTTTTCAATGATATTTGTCAAAGAGACTCAACAGAGAGTGCCAACGAGCCAGGGAGACGGACACACCGACCTGATGGACAAGAATATAAATTGACAGCTATTTAACTGGGCGAGGATAGGCAAAGAATTTCCAGAGATTTTTTAGCAATTAATGGAATGTCGGGGAACAACAGTGAACGATTGTTAGAGTGTGAAAGGGGAATAAGGGAAGCTAGGCTATAGAGGTGGTTTGCCTAGTTCCCCCTCTCCCGCCCCTTTCCCCCCCCTCATGGTGTGACTACCTTTTGTAATAGTTTTTCCTCTACGTTCTGCATTTTTTTCCTTCACAATTAATTGTTATGACTGCCTGTCATTATGTCAATTCTATTTATTCTTCTTCTTCTACATCTAAGCAACAGGAAGGGAAAGTGTTAAATGTTCGTCATTCTAAGTGGAGTAATTTATAATGGGTGCAAATTATTCATTAAAGGTTAGAATAAAATATGTTGATTTTCAGAAGGAGAATGTGTTTCGACAGATATGAAAGAAATTCATAGATTGGATAATGCGGATAATGGATTTTATGTCTTTGGGATAATACGGATAATGAATATTTATGATTTTTATAACACGGATAATACGTTTTAAGTATTAGGATAGCACGAATAATGATTTTTCGGCATTTGGATAACGCGGATAATCTATATCCATCATTTGGATAACACGGATAATGGATTTTTATTACGTGGATAATAGATATTTTTAATTTGGATGACGCGGATAATAATTTTTCTGTATTTGGATAATGAGGATAATCAATATTCATCATTTGGATAATAGGGATAACGATTTTTTTTTCATTTAAATAACACGGATAATTTTTTTCAGCATTTGGGTAAAACGGATAATGGATGTTTTTCATTTGAATAACGCGGATAATGATTTTTCATAATTTACATTGCACGGATAATCAATTTCGATTATTTGGATAACACGGATAATGGATTTTAATTATTTGGGTAGTGTGGATAATGGATATTTTTCATTTGGATAACGCTGATAATAATTTTTTGGCATTTGGATAACGCGGATAATAGATAATTTTCATTTGGATAACACAGATAACGATTTTTTTGCATTTGAATAACGCGGATAATCTATTTTCGTCATTTGGATAATACGAATAATGAATTTTAGTTATTTGGATAACACGGATAATGATTTTTTGGGCATTAGGATAAGGCGGATAATGATTTTAATGCGCTTGGATAACATGTACAAAGGCAATTTTTCATTTGGGTTACGCTGATAATGATTCCAGGGCATGATGTAACGTGGATAATTGATATTTTTCATTTGGATAACGCGGATAATCGATTTTCATCATTTGTATAAGTGGATAATCAATTTTTATTTAATAACGAGGATATTTTTGAATATTTATATGTGGATAACACAAATAAGCAATATTCATGATTTCATGATAACTTCGGTAATAAATTTCTAGTATTTGGATACCTGATTTTTAAAACTATTATAAAGCTGATAATTGATTTGCGTAGACTTTTATAAAAAAATAAAAGTGTGGATTTTTATAAACACAGGAATTTTTGGAGAATTGGATTTTATTATAGCTTTGTGCAGCCCCAAGAGTTTGTAACGTCGCGAAATATTGGTCCTAGACCCACCTTTAAGTATACCGGTCATAATACTCGACTAGCTGAGTCGATCTAGACATGTGTGTCAGTCCGTCCGTCCGTCCGTCCCTCTACCCATTATAATTTGTAAACATACAGGCCACAGTTATGGACCAATCTTCACGAAATTTTGCATGTACGATGGGTTCTGGGCAATGAAGATCCCTATTGTTTTTTGTAAAGATCGGTTAATATTTAAGGGATGAAATGGACCAAATACTTAATTTTTTGTCGGTTTTTCTGGTCGCTGTACAAGCTTCAATTTTCACATGGAGAAGGCGATTGGCCAAAGAATAAGCATGCCTGTTTTGATAAAGATAGGTCAATATTTAGCGAGTCAAAGGACCCTGACTTTCGTGTGAAAAATTACAAAATGTGTATTCTGTAGCGTATATATTTATCCCTGAAGGATATAGACTCGAGAAGTTGATAGTATATCCAAGAGGAGTGATTGACCTTTAAGGGGACCTCCCCCATTCTCGATTTTAATTTTTCAAGATTTCCATTGGTAAATGAATACCTATACATGTTTTGGTTTGTAACTTTGCACATATATATTTAAAGATTTGAAAAATAATTAAAAAAAGTTGTTGTTTTTTGTGATCAAAAAAAATCTTTATTTTTGATGGCGGGCATGATAACTCCTCACTGGAATATCGGACTCCGAAAATTCCAACGGTGTTAGAAAGAGTGCAATGTCTGGCTCTCGTATGAACTAGGATTATAGACTTAATAATCGCCTAAGTCTTACCACGAACTAAGTTAAAAAATAAGGAAGATGTTGACCGAATGATAGCTATACATTCACTGAGAAACGTCCCAAAATTTGGAATCGATCGGATTATTAGTTTTTGAGTTATCGCGCCCGCCATTCGCAAAAACGCTGTTTGGAGAAAAATGCGTTTAAAGATTGAGAAGCCCTCTTGCCGTCGCTTGATGCTAGCACAATAAATCTGCTATATATTTTCAAGAGTTGTTGCCTTAACAGTCCTTGTGAAAATATCCTTTAAAAATCCACGCCCATTGCCTTAATAGTCCTTGTGAAAATATTCCTTATCACTTGGTACACTAATTCTGGAATTAGTGTAGGTTCGAATTAAATCAAAATACAAAATTAAATTTTTTGAAACCGAGAAGGGGGTGGGTAATTTTTTATAAACGACTATTTTCATGTAGTGGATTTTTATAAAAGAATATTTTTCAAGGAGTGGATTTTTATAAGGTTTGAATAAAATAATAATTTTTTCAAGACATAGTTTTTATTTAAAAAAAATTGCGGCATGGATTTTTTAAATTACATATTTTTTTATTTATAAATACAATTTATAGGCCTCTATTTTTATTTTTTCAAATTCCATTACTTGAAAATTATCAATTTCTAATATTTTTTCTTGGGGTCTATTTAAATAAAAAAAAATATTTCTTCAAGACGTGAATTTATTAAAAAATATTTTGTCAAGGTGTGGATTTATTTTTAAAAATATTTTTTTCAAGGCGTGAATTTATTTTAAAAAAATTATTTTTTTAAAGCGTTAAAAAATTCATTAAAAAATATTTTTTCCATTTATAATCTTGAAAACCAGTAAGGAATGCAGTAAAGTCGGACTGGGCCGACTATATGATACCCTTCACCACTTTGGGTATATTCAACAGATGTATCCTAAGATGTATCCTATCGATGCACCAATTACATAAAACCGGACGAAAATATATATGGGAGCTACATTTAAATCTGAACCGATTTTCACGAAATTTAGCTCACGTCATTCTAAACTTAATTCAGTACGCTATGACAAATTTCGTGGAAATGGAATGATTTTCAAAGACTTTGGTGCACCATTTACCTAAAATCGGGCGACTATATATATATATATATATATATGGGAGCTTTATATACATCTGAACCGATTTTCATGAAACTTGGCACACATTATTATAGACGCAATTCAGCACGCTATGCCAAATTTCGTGCAAAGATATATAGGGTCTTAAAAGCACCAATTACCTTAGATGAACATATATGTGGAATCTATATCCAAATTTGAACCGATTTCAACGAATCTTTTCACAGGTTGGGTTATACTAATTTCAGTACGTTTTGTTCTTTCAATCATATATTGGTTCCTTGGTGTGTCAATTACTTAAAATCAATCGATCTATGCAATATTAGAACTTTGGTACATTATTTACATTAAATCTGACGGAAATATATATATATATATATATATATCTTAATCTGAACCGATTTTCACGAAACTCAGCACACATCATTCCAGGAAACTTGGCATAAAGCACTCTAGGCTCTATTAAGTACGTTATGCCAAATTTCGTGCAAATCGAAATATATATAGGGACTTTGGTGCATCACTTACATAAAATCGGACGAAACTATATATGGGAGCTATATCTAAATCTGGACCGATTTTCAGGAAACTTGGCAGACATCATTCTAGGCTTAATTCATTACGCTGTGCCAAATTTCGTGCAAATCGAACGATATATAGGGACTTTGGTGCACTATTTACATAAAATCGGACGAAACTATGTGTGGGAGCTATATCTAAATCTGGACCGATTTTTACGAAACTTGGCAGACATTATTCTAGGCTTAATTTATTACGCTGTGCCAAATTTCGTGCAAATCGAACGATATATAGGGACTTTGGTGCACCATTTACCTTAAATCGGACGAAAATATATATGGGAGCTATATCTAAATCTGAACCGATTTTTCTCAATTTCAATAGGGTTCGTCCCTGGGCCAAATAAGTGAACTGTGCCAAATTTCATCCAAATCGGATCATAAATGCGACCTGTACTTTGTTCACAAAAATACATGGACGGACGGACGGACATACGGACATGCGTAAATCGACTCAGAAAGTGATTCTATGCATATTCTCAAAAGTAACTATGGGTCTATCTCGATTCCTTTTGCCTGTTACAAACATATGCACAAAGACATAATACCCTGTACCACAGTGTGGTGAAGGGTATAAATACCTGGCCTTATCGATTTCTGAAAAATATTAAAAAAAAACCTGCTGCGATTTAGACCTTTTATTTTTTGCTTTTATAATATCCTTATTATTTTAATGAATATTTAGAAAAAAATCCCCATCTTATAGAGGCCTTGAAAGAATATTAAAAAAATCCACGTCTAATATTAAATTCTTGATTCTTTAATTACGCCTAATATAAGACTTTTGATATAAAATATTAAATATCAACGCCTTCTTGAAAAAATATTAAAAAAAAACACACGCCTTATGTAGGCCCTAAAAAATATATTTTAAAAAATTCACAGATTATAGGTAGTAGAAAAAATATGTTTAAAATATCCACGCCTTATATAGGTCTTTGAAAATATATTTTTAAAAATCCACAACTTATAGAGGCTATCGATTTTTTAAATATCCACGCCTTATAGAGGTCATTGAAAAAATATTTTTATAAAAATCCACGCTTATATAGGCCCTTAAAAATTTTTTTTTAAAAAATCCACGCTTATATAGGCCCTTAAAAAATAATTTTAAAAAATCCACGCCTCTATATATATATATATATATATTGTCTTTAACTTGTGATCCATTTTCTTTTGGTCCAACATGATAAATGATCCTATTAACAGTGACGTACAAAAAAAAAAAAAAAAGAAAGATCGGAAACAATTTTCATAAGAATGTGTGAAGAAAATTCTTTAGGTGGCGGTGATGATGTTGATCACCATTAATGTTCACACACTCTTGATCAAGTCAATGACATTAGCCAGATTTTTTTGGGTGTTTTTGTTTTTTTTTCATTTTCCGACGTGTCGATGTTTTTCTTGTAGAACAGAGGGTGGAATACATTTTTGTGACATCTAGAATTTATTGGCTTTGTCTGTCTATTTGTCTTCTGTCGCTACTATTTAGCACATTAATCTGTGCTAATTTCCCATAATTTGTTTCAAAATTTATTATGTGGGCCATAATAAATTAATAGGCAATTTTCCACATACGACATTATTTTTTATTCGGAAATTTATTAATAAAAAATGTTCACACGACCACATACACATGTTTTTTCATCTTGAACTATGACATCAAATGTAAAAAAAACTGTGAAAATTTTAATTTTAGCACATTTTCCATCAGAAAAATGTAACCAAATTTTATTTGTTTCTCTTTTTAATTTTCCCGACATGACAATGAAAATTCTTGTAAGAAGCTGCCGCAAACAAAGATATTAAAAAACCGGACTATGTAGCTGACATAAAACATCAAAAGGCTTGGTATAGACAGTTTTTTAATTAACTTTACGCAAAATTTACAAAACAATAAAAATTGTTTTGTCGTGTTGGATCCACTGGCAATGTGGTGGGTCCACCACATTTTCTATTGTTTGAAATATTGTTTTTTGTGTTTATTTTTAAAGGAACGAAAAATTAACATTGTTTTGACATTTTCAAATATCAGGAGAGATTAACAGAATATTTTTGTAGAGCAAATAAATATATGTGTAGATTTTTATACCCTTCACCACACTGTGGAACAGAGTATTATGTTTTTGTGCATATGTTTGTAACAGGCAAAAATAATCGAGATAGAGCCATGGCTCCTTTTGAGAATATGCATAAAATCACTTTCTGAGTCGATTTATGCATGTCCGTCTGTCCGTCCGTCCATGTATGTTTGTAAACAAAGCACAGGTCGCATTTATGATCCGAATTGGATGAAATTTGGCACAGCTCATTTGTTTGGCCCAAGGACGAACCCAATTGAAATTGAGAAAAATCGATTCAGATTTAACGTAAATGGTGTACAACGTAATAAATTAGGTTTAAAATGATGTGTGTTAAGTTTCGTGAAAATCGGTTCAGATTTAGATATAGCTCCTATATATAACTTCGTCCGATTTGAGGTAAATGGTGTACCAAAGTCCCTATATATCTTTCGATTTGTACGAAATTTTGCATAGTATACTAAATTGTGTCTAGAATGATGTGTGTCAAGTTTCCAGAAAATCGGTTCAGATTTAGATATAGCTTCCATATATATTTTCGTCCGATTTAAAGTAAGTGGTGTATCAAAGTCCCTATATATCTTTCGATTTGCACGAAATTTGGCACAGCGTAATGAATAAGGTCTATAATAATGTGTGTCAAGTTTCGAGAAAATCGGGTCAGATTTAGATATAGCTCCCATATATATTTTCGTCCGATTTTAGGTAAATGTTGCTCCAAAGTCCCTATATATCTTTGGACTTGCATGAAATTTGTCAAAGAGTACTGAATTAGGTCCCGAATGATGTGTGTTAAGTTTCGTGAAAATCGGTTCAGATTTAGATATAGCTCCTATATATATTTTCGTCCGATTTTAGGAAATGATGCACTAAATCCCTCTATATCTTTCGATTTGCACGAAATTTGGCACGGTGTACTCAATTGAGTCTAGAATGACGTGTGTTAAGTTTTGAGAAAATCGGTTCAGATCGGTTCCGATTTTATGTAAATGGGACACCAAAGTCCCTACATATCTTTCGATTTGCACGAAATTTGGCATGGTGTACTCAATTGAGTCTAGAATGACGTGTGCCAAATTTCGAGAAAATCGGGTCAGATTTATATAAAGCGCTCATATATATTTTCGTCCGATTTAAGGTAAATGAGGCTCCAAAGACCCTATATATCTTTCGATTTGCACGAATTTTTGTTTCTGTATTTGTACACCTAAGTCTGTTTTTACACGGTCTTTTTGTACACGGTTTTGATATAACACGGTTTGAAAATTGAATATTTTTAATTTTTTAAACGATTTTATTCCATTTAGCACGATTTGAAATTTTATGTACTTAAATTTTTTTGTCAAATTTAATTTTTGCGAAGTATGTTCATATCACAAAAAAGTATTTATGAAGGAAAAAAGTCTGAAACCATCGATAGTTTGCGAACACTAACTTAAAGATTTAAGGGGACCCCCCATTCTCGGGGTCAACATTTTTTGATTTATTTCGAATATACACTAATTCAAGAATGTCCCTACAAAATTTCAAGTGAAAATCTCAAGAACTCTTGAAGATATAGCCGATTTATTGTGTCAGCATCAAGTGACGGCTAAAGGGCTTCTCAAACTTTAAACGCGTTTTTCTCTTTTGCGAATAGCGGGCACGATAACTCAAAAACTAATAATCCAATCGGTTCCAAATTTTGACACGTTTCTCTGGAAATGTATAGCTCTCGTATGAACTAGGATAAAGCCAATCGGTGAAGAACTTCCTTATTTTTTAACTCAGTTTGTGGTAATTTAAAATCTTAAAAATAAAAAAATCGTGAAGGGGGGGGGTTCCCTTAAGTGAATTCCCCTTTAGCGCGTACAACCAATTTTTACTGGTCAAAGCAAATGTGAATAGCACTAATTTAGGGGAATTCCCTTTATGTATAAGATCAATGTCTTTTTTTACACGGTTTTTTTTACACGGCTTCTTCTGGAACCAATCTACCGTGTAAAAACAGACTTAGGTGTATTTACACTTGATGTTGTTGTTGTTCTGCATGTTCTGCATGGATATTTTCGCGCCTTTGAGAAATCTGTCCCTACCATAGCTCGAGTGTTAAGCTTCGAGAAAATCGGGTTAGATTTAGATTTAAGTTCGTTCAATTTCATGCAAATGTTCCATCGAGAAGGTGACGTCTGTTAGGATAAATATATAGAATATACCAAAAGTGGTGAAGGGTATCATATAGTCGGCTCAGTCCAACTTTACAACTTTTCTTACTAGTATAAAAACATTTTTTCAACAGCCTATCAAAGGCGTGAATTTTTATACCCTACACAACTATGTTGTCAGGGTATTATAGCTTTGTGCAGCCCCAAGAGTTTTTAACGCCGCGAAATATTGGTCCTAGACCCACCTTTAAGCATATCTATCGTCATATATCGACTAGCTGAGTCGTTCTAGACATGTGTGTCCGTACGTCTGTCCGTCTGTCCATTATAAATTGTAAACACGATACAGGCCACCGTTATGGACAAATCTGCACGAAATTTTGCATGTAGGATGGGTTCTGGCCAATGAAGACCCCTTATTGTTTTTGGTAAAGATCGGTTAATATTTAGGGGTTGAAATGGACCAAAAACTTTATTTTTTTTTTGAATTTCTGTTGGCTCCAGAGGCCGCAATTATGGCCCAAACATTGCGAATTTTTACAAGGCGAAGGGGATCGGACCAAAGATTAAGAATACGTTTTTTTGTTAAAGATCGGTCAATTTTATGCAGGTCAAATGTACCCTAACTTTTATGTGAAAAATAACAAAATGTGTATTCTATGGCATAAATACGTACCCCTGAAGAACATAGACCCGAGAAGTTGATAATATATCCAAGAGGAGTGGTTGACCTTTAAATTGATACCAATTATATTGCCGTATGTACCCGGATGTGGGAGTTACACTTAAATATTTATAGGTGTTTACGTGTTAAGATATTATTTAGTAACCCATTACCACACTAGAGGGCGAAAATATAATATGGTCAAAGACAACGCCGATAATTTTCGGTGATGATCACATAATAATATTGGGATGAAGTGGACCAAAAACTTAATGTTTTGTGTCTTTTTTGAGTCGATCTATAGGCCACAATTATAAGCCGAAGTGATTAGAAGGGCTGTACTGAATATTAGAAATATTTTTTGACCTCTAGTCGGTCAAGAGGGTGCAAATATCGCGAAATATTGCTCAAGCTCAAAATATAGAACCACACAAAGTTAGATTTTCGTGGAAGTTGTGTAGGGTATCATATGGTCGGCCCCGTCCGACTATACTGATCCGATATTTGGTTTAAATTTGTTTTTGTTTTTCAATTTTACTTTTCTTTGGAAACTCTTCTTTTTTCAATTTAGCCAGCCTGCCGTTAATGTATCATTGTTGATTTTGTAGGTCAGTTGTTGCAATAAAATTTAGTTTTCGGCAATTTTAAAGCTTAAGCGCCGAGGCCTTTCGTCAGCAGACAGATCAATTTTCATTTTGGGGGAGGGCAGGGTAGGGCACAGCGAAAAAAGTCATTATCATGACCCAATTAACATTCGATAAGTGGTTCAATAGGCAGCCAAAGTAGCATCAAACAAAAAACAGCAACAAAAGCGAAATAAGTAGCTCCCAATTTGAGCAGCAACAGCGTGTAACTGGATTAGGGTGCGTACATGCATCATTAACGTTAATGGCGAACTTCATTGCCAAGCAGAGCTGAATCAGTGGCAAATGGATGGATGGGATGGATGGATGAATGGATGATGACGTTGTTCTTTTTCTCTTTTTGATGAAAATGTGACAAATATTTTTTTTCAACATTTTTCTATTGCAATAGGGGTGGGGGTGGCTTGGTTAATGACTGTCGGGATTTACTTATTTGGGATACTTAAAAACCATGTGAAAATAGTTTTCACAATTGAGCAATACGATTGAGAGTACATACACAGCTACTACACTTGACTTGGGGGTAATAAAATCGGAAATATTGTAGGCTATGGAATTGCGTAAAAATTAGGTAATAAAATGGTTTTCCTTATCTTCGACATAGAAATAAAAAAAGGCATTTAGAAGCAAAACCCAGAAAAAAAAATACCCCAAGCCATGGGCCTTAAAAATCCACGCCATATATAAGTCTCTCAAAAAATATTTTTAAAGAATTCACGCCTTATATTTGGCCTTTGAAATAATATTTTTAAAAAATCCTGGCTTGTGACAGAACTTTCTTTCCATAAGCCGAGTTTAAAAAAGATTTCCAGGCTCGTCGGTCTTTTGAAAGACCATTTTCGGCAATGTTGTTTTCCACTTTGTCTTTCCATCTTATTCGTGGCCTTCCCCTTCTGCGTGAACCATTAGCTGGTTCGCTTTTATATGCCTTTTGGGCTGGGGCATCTTCATCCATGCTCACAACATGACCTAGACAACATAGTCACTGCAGCTCAATAGTCTAACAATGCCGATGTCCGAGAATAGGTGGTACAACTCATGGTTCATATTCACACCGTAAACGCAGATCGGCCCATAGATCTTTTGGAGAATTTTTCTCTCAAACACTCCAAGAGCTGCCTCATCTGCTTGCGCAAGTACTCATGCTTCAGATCCCCATATTGCAGCACGGGTAGTATCAGCGTCTTGTAAAGTGTGAGTTTGGTCTGGCGGGTGGTGGCCTTGCTTTTGAGTTGCCTACTCAGACCATAGTAGCATCTGTAGGCCAACACTATCCTTCTCCGAATTTCAAATCTGATGTGATTAGTTTTATTTATGGCGGTACCATGGTATACAAAATATTTGACTACCTCGAAGCTGTAGTTCTCAAATTCCACAGTTGGTCCGAGTCTGATGGACGTCTTGCGCGTTGGCACCATCAGCTTGGTCTTCTCGCCATTTACTGCCACAACCACTTTGGCAGACTCCTTCTCAATTTGTTCAAAGGTGGCTGTTACCGCTCGCAATGTTCGACGCATTATGTCGATGTCATCGGCGTAGGCGAGTAACATATGTTTGTTTGGTGTACAGAGTGCCATTCCTGTTCACATTTGCCTCTCGTATGACCTTTTCCAGTAGGATGTTAAAAAGAGCACACGACAAACTGTCACCTTGTCTGAATCCTCGTTCGATATTAAAGGCTCCGAGAGGTCTGCTGACCTTGTGCCAGTTTAAGTTATCCTGCATAGCCGTATTAATTTTGCAGGAGTGCCAAACGCAGACATGGCTTTATACACCTCTGAACGGATAGGGCTGTCGAATGCAACTTCATAGTCGACGAATAGGTGAAATGTGTCGATGTGTTTTCCATGGGTCTTTTCCAGGACTTGGCGCAGAGTGAAAATCTGGTCAATATAGGATTTGCCAGGTCTGAAGCCGTATTGGTATGGTCCAATAATTTCATTGACCATTGGCTTCAGTCGTTCACACAGCACGCTGGATAGCACTTTATATGCGATGGGAAGAAGGATAATTCCTTTATAGCTCATATCGTCTTGTCTCTTTTTTGTACACGGGACATAGGACGCTGAGGTTCCAATCATTGGGCATGCATTCCTCTAGCCAAATTGTGCTAATCAGCTGGTACATGCTCCTTACCAGCATCTGACCACCAGTTTTGAATAGTTCGTCTGTAATCCGTCGGCTCCTGCTGCTTTATTATTCTTCAGCCGATTGATTTGCTATTCTGACTTCATCTTGGCTAGGTGGTATAAACTCTATACCGTCATCTATTATTGGTTCTGGGGTATCCTCTTCACCGCTACTATTTGATACCAGAAATGTTTCAAAATGCTCCTTCCAGATCCTCAGCACACTGTCTGTATCTGTCATTAGGTTTCTTTCTTCATCTCTACAGGAGGATGTGCCTTCGGTTTGGTGTTTTACTAAAATTTCCGGACTTCATTCTGACTCCGTGTATATCTCGATTTGCTCACGCTTTGTTGTTCTTTTTTCTGAAAACACGTTTCTCCCCTCTCCTTTTCTCCCGATAATTCTCCACCGCATTACGAGTTGCTACTGGTTGCAGGGTTGCTCTATACGCTGCGTTTTTCATATCAGTAGCATTACGACACTCCTGATCGTACCACGGATTTCTTGATGGTGGTCTTTGGTACCCAAGTGTTGCTTTTGCTGCAGTTTGTAGGATGTGGGCAATTCTTTGCCATTGTGCTTCTATATTATTATCGGGACAGGGTGTGCTTTCGTCAAGCAGTTGGGTTAGTTGAGCGATCGCACCTTTGCTGCTACATTAAGACGGGTGCGTACCTTGGCTGCCACAAGGTAATGGTCCGAATCGATATTCGCTCCCCGGATCGATCGGACGTCTAAAACACTGGATGAATGCCTTCCGTCTATCACAACATGATCAATTTGATTTCTCGTTGCTTGATCAGGAGAAATCCAAGTGGCCTTGTGTATATCGAGATGTTTGAATCTGGTGCTGCTAACTACCATGTTTTTTGGCTGCCGCGAAGTCAATCAACCTCATGCCGTTGTCGGATGTTTCTTCATGGAGGCTGAATTTTCCGACGGCGACGGCCAAAGATACTTTTCCCTTCCGAATTTTGCATTAAAATCTCCTAGCAGAATTCTATTGTCATGGCCAGGGCGCTCGTAAAAATGTTTTTATTCCGGTCATCTTTGTCTTCGGTCGGAGCATGGGCGCAAATAAGTCTGATGTAGAAGAACTTCGCTTTTATACGGATTATAGCAATTCGCTCATCTACTAGAGTGAATCTGGAGACTATGTCTTTTATTCTTCTGTTAACCATAAATCCACATCGGATGTTTCTTCATGAAGGCTGAATTTTCCGATAGTGGGGCCAAAGATATTTTCCCTTTCCGATTTTTGCATTAAAATCACCTAGCAGCATTTTAATGTCATGGTCAGGGCAGCGATCATATGCAGCTTCTAGGCGCTCATAAAATATGTTTATGGTCTGTTCATCTTTGTCTTCGGTCGGAGCATGGGCGCAAATAAGACTGATGTAGAAGAACTTCGCTTTTATACGGATTATAGCAATTCACTCATCTACTGGAGTGAATCTGAAGACGAGGTCTTTTATTCTCCTGTTAACCATAAATCCGCAGCCAAATTCATGTCTCGTTTCATGGCAGCTATAATACAGGGCGAAATCGTCTGATTTACTTACTCCTGTCCCTTTCCATCGCATTTCCTGTAAGGCAATAATATCGGCTTTGTACTTCTTGAGTACATGCACCAAAACAAAAACTGCGCCTATTCTGTACAAGGTGTGCACATTCTAAGTGCGCACCTTTTTCTTTGCTTTTTCATAGTAGGAGGCGGTTTCCGAGTGTGGGCAACTAACCCGACGCCTCAACCCATTTTTTTATACCCTCCACCATAGTATGGAGGGTATAATAATTTTGTTTTTCCGTTTGTAACTCATCGAAAAAATCATTTCCGACCCTATAAAGACGATCTAAGCATGTACGTCTGTCCGTATGTTGTAATCACTCTAGCGTCTAAACGAGTTGAGATAGATCGCCAAAATTTTGCACAGAGTCGTCTTTTGTCTGCAGGCAGGTCAAGTTCGAAGATGGGATATATCGGTCGTTTAGGCATAGCTCCCGTATAAGGCTACCCCCCAATTTTCCGTATTTTGGTGATCTTGATCGCGTTTTTCAACCGAATTCGCTGAAATTTGGTATATTGAGTTGCTATTGGGTACCCAATTTCTCCACAAAAAAATATACATATAGGTCCATTTTTTCTGGTAGCCCCCATATAACGGTACCCTCTAATTTTCAGTATTTTGGGGGTTTTGATCGTAGTTTTCAACCGAATTGGCTGTAATTTAGTACTTTGAGTTCTTATTGGGTAGCACATCTCTCCACTAAAAAGTATAAATATAGGTCCATTTTTTCTGGTAACCCCCATATAAGGGTACCCCCCAAATGTCGGTATTTTGGGGTTATTGAGCGCGTTTTCAACCGAATTCGCTGAAATTTGGTACATTTGGCTTTTATTGGATGCCAAATATCTCCACCACAAATTATAAATATAGGTCCAATTTTTCTGGTAGCCCCCATATAAGGGTACCCCCAATATTCGCTATTTTGAGGTTCTTGAGCACGTTTTTCAACCGAATTCGCTGAAATTAGGTATTTTGTAGTCGTATATGGTAACAAATTTCCCCTTTTTGGGGTAGTCCCCATATAACACCCTTTTTATACCCTTCACCACACCGTGGTACAGGGTATTATGTCTTTGTGCATATGTTTGTAACAGGCAAAAGGAAACGAGATAGACACATGGTTCCTTTTGAGAATATGCATAGAATCACTTTCTGAATCGATTTTTGCATGTCCGTCCGTCCGTCCGTCCGTCTGTCCGTCTGTCCGTCTGTCCATGTTAAATTGTAAACAAAGTACAGGTCGCATTTATGATCCGATTTGGATGAAATTTGGCACAGCTCATTTGTTTGGCCCAAGGACGAACCCTATTGAAATTGGGAAAAATCGGTTCAGATTTAGATATAGCTCCCATATATATTTTTGCCCGATTTACGGGCTTTAGACCCTCAAAATCTTTCGATTTGCACGAAATTTGGCATAGTGTACAGAATTGAGCCACGAAAGATGTGTGCCAAGTTTTGTGAAAATCGGTTCAGATTTAGATGTAGCTCCCATATATAGTTTCGCCCGATTTTTGGTAAATGGCGTACCAAAGTCCCTATATATCTTTCGATTTGTACGAAATTTGGCATAGCGCACTGAGTTAAGTCTAGAAAGATGTGTGCAAAGTTTCGTGAAAATCGGTTCAGATTTAGATATAGCTCCCGTATATATCTTCCTCCGATTTAAGGTAAATGTTGTACCAAAGTCCCTATATATCTTTCGATTTGCACGAAATTTGGCATAGCGTACTGAATAAAGTCTAGAATGATGTGTGTTAAATTTCGAGAAAATCGGGTCAGATTTAGATATAGTTCCCATATATTTCTTCGTTCCGATTTTATGTAAATGGTGCACCAAAGTCCTTATATAACTTTCAATTTGCACGTAATTTTACATAGCGTACTGGATTAAGTCTGGAACGGTGAGTGTTATGGTTCGTGAAAAACGGGTCAGAATGACGTTATTGCGTTTTGTTGAAATTCCATATATATTTTGAACGGGTGTCTGATTGAGATTAAATCGAATATCGTGTATCAATTTTGCTATACGTCGTTTTCCATAAATCTGTCCGATGGTACGCAGACGACTCTAAATCTGTCCGAATGAAATTAAATTTAGCATAGGTTGCAGACAGACAACCTGAAGGGTATCATATAGTCGGTCCAGTCCGAATTTACTACTTTCCTTACTGGTTTTCCTGTAAAATCTGTTCAAATTTCCTTTACATCTTAATTTCAATATTTTTTTTTTTGTCAGTAGTTGTTAAATGTCTTCGTGAAAATAATTGCGCCCTGCAACCATGTTTCCTTTAATATTTCAATCAATTCATTGGGGTTTGATAAATTTATTAAAATTATCTATGACAAGTGAATGGAGGCTGACCTGAAGGGATTTAGATAAGTTATGTATGAAACGGACATATTTGAAAGCAAAAAGGAAAGAGGAAAATATGAAAACTCAAATTTATGAAAATGCTGATTTAAGATTATGAAGCATGGAGATATTTTTTTATTGAAAAAAAAAATATTTTTAGAGGTCAATGACTGGCAATGAGTTTGCAAATTTTTTTTCATTCATTCAAAATTGCCTTTAATAATAAAAAATAAAATAAAAAATAATAATTAAATTCCATTAGAAGCAATTAAACCATTTATTTAAATAAATATGAGAGTCTAGTGTATAATAGAAAATATAATAGAAAATAGAAATGCCATTCGAATTCCTTATTTTTTATTATCGCACTTTGCCCCACATTCATGTTTTTTTTCAATTAAATTTTTTTTCGGTCATCTATAAAATTTAGAATTTAAATTGATTTATTGGGGAACAGATCCATTTGTTTGCAAAAATTTCAATTTTCTTTTTTTGTTTTGAATGATGGATTTGTTTTGTGTGTCTCAACGTATTTTGAGACAAAATATTCAAATTTAAATATTCAAATCTTTGGCTTTTATCCAAAATGGTATCCACTTTTTGGTGGAGGGTGTTCTGTTTAAAATTTTTTGAACAAAGAAAACCCAATACCACGACTTTTTAAATAAATATCATTTATTAGCCATATTGTTTTTTTTTTTTTTGGGAGGAAAATTAGTTTTTTGTTCCAATTTCATTATCTTAAAAAAATGTTTTTAGTAAATTGGTATTTTGAAGAAATATTGAAAATTAATTTTGAGACAAATAACCGTAATTGTTACGTTAAAAAATATTATTAAAACAGGGATAATTGTCATTCTGTTCTGAAAGTCTGAACTTTCTTACCCTCCACCATGTGGGGTGTATTGAAAATTCCAGAAATCGGTCAGGACCTTTATAAGGGCCCTAGTATGTTACTTATGGTCTAAGAATATTAATATCAACCAGTAAGAAAAGTAGTAAAGTCGGACGGGGCCGACTATATGATACCCTTCACCACTTTGGGTATATTCAATAGATGAATCCTAACAGACGTCGCATTTTTAAAGGACCAATTAAATGATATTGGATCCATAAACATATCATTCTGCAACCGATACTAAATTTTTCATTTTGTCAGATATAGAAGATATATCTAAATCTGAACCGATTTCAGGAAATTTAAAGCACATCCTTCTAGACCTAATTCACTACGCTGTGCCAAATTTCGTGCAAACCGAAATATATTAAGGGACTTTGTTACACCATTTACCTTAAATCGGACGAAAATATACATGGGAGCAATATCTAAATCTGAACCGATTTTCACGAAACTTAACACACATCATTCTAGACCAAATTCATTACGGTGTGTAAAATTTCGTGCAAATCGAAAGATATTAAGGGACTTTGGTGCACCATTTATATTAAATCGGACGAAAATATATATGGGAGCTATATATAAATCTGGACCGATTTTCACAAAACTTGGCAGACATCACTCTAGGCTCAATTCAGTATGTCATGCCAAATTTCGTGCAAATCGAAATATATATAGGGACTTTGGTGCATCATTTACATAAAATCGGACGAAAAAATATATAGGAGCAATATCTAAATCTGGACCGATTTTCACGAAACTTGGCAGACATCACTCAAGACCTAATTCATTACGCTGTGCCAAATTTCGTGCAAATAGAAAGATATATGGGGACTTTGGTACACCATTTACCAAAAATCGGGCGAAACTATATGTGGGAACTATATATAAATCTGAACCGATTTTCACGAAACTTAGCACACATCATTTTAGACTTAATTCAGTAGGCTATTCCAAATTTGGTTCAAATCGAAAGATATATAGGGAATTTGGTGCACCTTTTACCTTAAATCGGACGAAAATATGTATGGGAGCTATATCTAAATCTGAACAGAATTTCCACAATTTCAATAAAGTTCGTCCTTGGGCCAAAAAAATGGGCTGTGCCAAATTTCATCCAATTCGAATCAAATCTGCGACCTGTACTTTGTTTACAATTTAACATCAACAAACGGACGGGCAAACGGACATGCATAAGTCGACTCTGAAAGTGATTCTATGCATATTCTCAAAAGGAACCATGGGTCTATCTCGATTGCTTTTGCCTGTTACAAACATATGCACAAAGACATAATACCCTGTACCACAATGTGGTGAAGGGTATAAGCAGGCAAAAGTGTCACTCATTTCTGCAAGTCCGAATTTCAATACCCTCCACCATGTGGGGTGCATTGAAAATTCCTTAAATTGGTCAGGACCTTAATAAAGGCACTAGTAGGTTGTTTATGGTCTGCGAAAATTAAATATCAAATTACAGATCAAATGGTTTGTAAAACATGGGTATTAAATGGAAAGGTTGGTTAAAACCTTTCAAAAATACCAAGAAATAGGCTCAACCATTACTAGGAGTCTTTGTCAAAATATGGTTCTACAGTGTGAGATAAAAAAAACTGCAACAAAGTCAAGCGCCATAATTGTTGCACTTTATTTTTAAATTTTATTGAATGAAAGCAAAAATGTCGGAAATAGCGTCAAATTTTAGAATAAATTTAGATTAGTTCGAATTGGTCACTTTTGGCGCGAATTATGGCCTTCAAACGGCCAATGAAACCATTACACGTTTCCCAATTGTTGCTCTGCGGTATTTTTGGCCCATTCCCGGCGAAGCGCTTTAGTGCCAACATTGCTTTCCAAAATACTCCAGATACAATGGTCCAACGGATTGGTATCAGGAGATGTTGGTGGCCATTGTGCGCTGGAAATGAAGCGAGGAACCACATTTTGTAACCATTCTTGGGTGGCGCGTCCATCATCGCACTCAGGATGGTCCTGTTGGAATGTCCAAGGTCTGCGGCCAAAATGTTTGCGTGCCCAAGGCTTTAATATACCATCCAGAATATTTTTCGCGATAATAATCAGCATTTATTCTGATAATATTCGATTAATACGAGCGAAGAGCTACCATCGGTTGATATGGCGGCCCACACCATCACCATGGCCGGCGCTTGAGTTTTGGTGGCCAACCGAAAGTTCAAATTTTCAACTGACCTTTTTGGCAAGTAAACACGATCATTTTGTTTGTTTACAAACTGCTGGACAACGAATGTTTTCTCATCGAAGAAAACCAAATTCGGCAGTTTACCACTATCGGCCATGCTCTTTATACCCTACACAACTATGTGGTCAGGGTATTATAGCTTTGTGCAGCCCAAAGAGTTTGCAACGCCGCGAATTATTGGTCCTAGACCCACATTTAAGTATACCGATGGTCATATCTCGACTAGCTGAGTCGATCTAGACATGTATAATTTGTAAACACGATACAGGCCACAGGTATGGATCAATCTTCACGAAATTTTGCATGTAGGATGGGTTCTGGCCAATGAAGACCCGTATTGTTTTTGGTAAAGTTCGGTTAATATTTAGGGGATGAAATGGACCAAAAACTTTATTTTTGTCTGATTTTCTGGTCGCTCCTGAGGCCGCAATTATGGTCCACACATCGCAAATTTTATTTATTTTTGGTATGGCATCTACAAATATAACACACTCCGAATTGTTGGTGGTAAATAAACAAGTGTTCTGAAAAAAATCAAAATATGTTCAGGTTTTACTTCGTCTCTTTATAAGTGGTTGACCTTTAAATTGATACCAATTATATTATTGCATGTACTCGGATGTGGGAGATACACATAAATATTTACAGGTGCTTGTGTATTCATATATTATTTAGTAACCCATTACCACACTAGAGGGTGGAAATATAGCTCTGATCGATTTGAAATCGCTTTTCCATGAGGTGTTCAGCATTTCCCAAATATCGCGTCTTGGAGCAGATTTTTCTGTGAGCTGCTTCTCGATTCTTGATTTGGAATCATCAAAACGTATAATACGAATACGATCCCAAAAGCGGTTTAATCCCATTGTGCACGGAATAGGCCCACAGTGATTGCTCCCATAAATCCCTTGTATTTTCATGATTGGAATAATTATTTTATTTGAATACTAACATATCGCCGCAACTTCGTAAGCGATTGTAGGAAATATTTCAACATGTTTTAACATATTATTTTATTTTCACAGCAAACTGCATATGTCAGATAAAAAAAATTTACACACATTAATATCGACTACAAATTAAATTTGAGTACCATTTCATAATTTCATGATTCGAGCTCTAAAGGTTCACCCAAATCCAAATTTTCCATTTAGCACACATCATTTCCATAAGTATCCTCTTCAACGATCCAGCAAAACTTCATGCATACCCCGTTCCTACAACCCCACAATGATTACAAATTCAAATTTCAGGATTCCAACTCTATCGGTTCATCCACAATTCGAATTGTACCAAATTTAGTATACAGTAGTACGAATTTTCAAAACTTCCTAAATACCTCAATCCTACACCCAGACAGTGTTCTAAAACCAAGTTTCAGGATTCCAACTCCATAGGTTCACCCACAATTCAAATTGTACCAAAATTTGTACACAGTAGTACCAATTCCAAAACGTCCTATATATATTCCAACCCTACATCCACATAGTGATCCTAAATCACTGTTTCAGGATTCTAACTCTATCGGTTCATCCACAATTCAAATTGTACCAAATTTAGTACACAGTAGTACTTACTTCCAAAACCTTTCTACCCCAAACCTACACTCCCACAGTCATACTAAATACAAGTTTCAGGATTCCAACTCTATTGGTGCACCCGCAATTCAAATTGTACCAAATATAGTACATAGTTGTACCAATTTCCAAAACTTCCTACATACCCAATCCTGCAAAGTCATCCTAAATCCAAGTTTCAGGATTCCAACACTATCGGTTCAACCATAATTAAAATTGTACCAAATTTAGTACACAGTAGTACCAATTTCCAAAACTTCCTACATATCCCAATCGTACACCTCCACAGTGATCCTAAATCAAAATTTCATGATTTCAACTCTATCGCTTCACCCACAATTTAAATTGTACCAAATTTAGTACACATTAGTACCTGTAGGGAAAGTAGTAAAGTCGGACTGGCCCGATAATATGACATCCTTCACTATTTTGGGTATATTCTACATATGTATCCTAACAGACGTCGCGTGTTTGTTATATATCTATATCTGAACCGATTTCGTGGAAACTTGCCAGAGCTTAATTTATATTACTTCAGTACGTTGTGTCAACCGGCCTAGCTGCGGATCTTTTCACAAAGCTTAGCAACATCATTAAATATCCTATACCAAAATTCGTTCAAATCGAAAGACATATAGGGACTTTGGTACACCATTTACCTTAAATCGGGCGAAACTATATATGGGAGCTATATCTAAATCTGAACCGATTTTCCCAATTTCAATAGGGTTCGTCCTTGGGCCGAATAAGTGACCTATGCCAAATTTCATCCAGTTCGGACCATAAACAAAGCCAGATGTTTACAATTTAACATGGTCAGACAGACGGACGGACATGCATAAATCGACTCAGAAAGTGATTCTATGCATGTTCTCAAAAGGAACCATGGGTCTATCTCGATAATTTTTGCCTTTTAGAAGCATATGCACATAGCACAGTGTGGTGAAGGGTATAAAAATATCAACATTTGGTTTGAAAACTGGAAAACTTTCAAAATAACAAAAATTAGGCGAAGCCTTTACATGGAAGCGTTGTCAAAATATGGTCCTATATTATATCTTATCGGCCAAGACATGAAATATTATTCCTAAAATTGTAAAAGTTGTTCAGGTTGTTATCTCATAGGTTCAAATGATTCTGTGAGATATTCATGAAACGTTCGAGAATAATTTGCAAAACTATAATTTGAAATATTGTTAAATCTTCCCTTCTTAGGAGCTCCTATGTTTTTTTAAATATTTTATTAATATCGAAATTTGGGTCACACAATAGCCGACATATCAACACCTATTGTAATATTAACACAAAGTCTATAATGACATATATTTTTTTCGCCACATTTTCCCATCGATTGCGGAGGGATTGATTTATTGTGGGCATCATATCCAATTTGTATGCCAAAGAAGAAGAAGTTATCAAAACAATACAATTGAGGCAGTCATGAATCCCCCATCCCGCACCCTTTAGGGGAAGATATCCAATTACAAATCAATACCAGAGTGTCATGTAATAAATATAGTAAACAAATTTTCTTTAAGATTATCCTCAACTACCCTCTTCGAAGCAGCCGCACATTTGCCTGGCATCAGACGTGATTGCGTGTAGCGTCGTCGTCACAGCATCATCGTCATCGTTACACACTTGTTGTAGTCGATGTCATATTTGTTGTTGTGCTGTCACCAAGTATAATAATAAATAAATTTATTTTTTTTGTTGTAATATTTCACTTTGCTAACCCTTCTGCCGACTCTACCCTCACCCTCTTCTCTCTCGGTAAAAAAAACTTTTGTTGTTTAGGTTTTAGTGATTTGTCTTTCTTTTGCATCTTTCTTTTGTTATGGGTTTTTTTGTCTATGGATTGTCTGGTAAATTGTGACATTTTGTAATTGCCGATGACATCTAACAAATAAATAATAAAAAAATTGGTTTTGATTTCATTTCTTTGTATCTCTGATTATTGTCTCTCTATTTCTCTGATTGTTGTTGTTCTTGTATGGCGGCAGATTCCATGTGATGTTGTGTCACTGTTGACAGCCCATTAAATGCCAAATTAAATAATTTTCATCATTTAAATGACTGTTGATTAATTTTGGTGTAACCAAACATTTATCTTGGGTTACAGCATTACACGCTTGCGGAGCTAACGGAATCGAAATTTAAATCGAAACAATATGCCGTCACATTAAGAAGTGATAATTGATTGAAAACATAATTCAATATTTTTTCTTTAAAAATAAATTATAATTTTCAGTCATTTCAAATTTATGTTAAAGCTACATAAATTTTTCCTAAAAAAAATCTTAAAATTTTCCTAAAATAGAACTGTTCATAAATATGTTAAAGATACATAAATTGTTCCTAAATATTTGTTGGAAACATAATTCAATATTTTGTTTTAAAAAATAAATTATAATTTTCAGTCATTTCAAATTTATGTTAAAGCTACATAAATTGTTCCTAAAAAAATTCCTAAAATAGACATCTTCATAAATATGCTTAAGATACATAAATTGTTCCTAAATAAATGTTTCGCAAATCTCTCAGCAATGTTGCCAGGAATTGTTTCGGCAACTTTTCTTAAAATCTCTCAGCTATGTTGATTAGAATTTTTTCATAAAATCGTTCAGGTAGGAATATTTTATGAATAATATTAGGAACGAGGTTCTCAACAACATAGCTGAGAAATTTCATGAATATTTTTATTCCCCTCAACACAGTGTGGTACAGGGTATTATGTGTTTGGGCATATGTTTGTAACAGGCAAAAATAATCGAGATAGACCCATTGCTGCTTTTGAGAATATGCATAGAATCACTTTCTGAGTCGATTTATGCATGTCCGTCTGTCCGTCCGGCCGTCCATGTATTTTTGTTAACAAAGTACAGGTAGCATTTATGATCCGATTTGGATGAAATTTGGCACAGGTTACTTAATTGGCCCAAGGACGAACCCTATTGAAAATGGGAAAAATCGGTTCAGATTTGGATATAGCTCCCATATATTGTTTCGTCCGATTTAAGGTAAATGGTGCACCAAAGTCCCTAAATATGCTGCGATTTGCACGAAATTTGGCGTAGCCTAGTAAATTAAGTCTAGAAAGATGTGTGGTAAATTTCGTAAAAATCGGTTCAGATTTAGATATAGCTCCCATATATAGTTCCGTCCGATTTAAGGTAAATGGTACACCAAAGTCCCTATATATCTTTCGACTTGCACGAAATTTGGCACAGAGTACTGAATTAGGCCCAGAATGATGTGTGCTAAGTTTTGAGAAGATCGGGTCAGATGTAGATATAGCTCCCATATATAGTTTCGTCCGATTTAAGGTAAATGGTGCACCAAAGTCCCTATATATCTTTCGATTTGCACGAAATTTGGCATAGAGTACCGTATTAGATCCAGAATGATGTGTGCTAAGTTTCGAGAAAATCGGGTCAGATGTAGATATAGCTCCCATATATAGATTCGTCCGATTTAAGGTAAATGGTGCACCAAAGTCCCTAAATATGCTGAGATTTGCACGAAATTTGGGATAGCCTAGTGAATTAAGTCTAGAAAGATGTGTGATATATTTCGTAAAAATCGGTTCAGATTTAGATATAGCTCCAATATATAGTTTCGGTCGATTTTAGGTAAATGGTTCACCAAAATCCCTATATATCCTTCGATTTGCACGAAATTTGGCATAACGTATTGAACTAAGTCTAGAAAGATGTGTGTTAAATTTCGTAAAAATCGGTTTAGATTTAGATATAGCTCCCATATATGTTATCGGCCGATTTTATGTAAATGGTGCACCAAAGTCCCTATATAACCTTCGATTTGCACGAAAATTGGATTTATAAGTAAATAAAGAACTCAAAATGTAGCCGAATGCACAAAACATACTGAAATAAGTGTAACCTAACATGTGACATGTTTCGATGAAATCGGTTTAGATTTCGATATTTTGCTTCAAATTTATTTACATAATTTTGTCCCATTGTAAGAAGCAACTCTATATCTGACCAAAGGTTAGTATAGAATGCAAAATGACATGGTCCTTTAAAAATGCGACGTCTGTTAGGATTACATCTGTTAAATATACCCAAAGTGGTGAAGGGTATCTTATAGTCGGCCCCGTCCGACTTTACTACTTTCCTTACTGGTTTTATAATATCTTAGCTACGTTACCCAAAACTGTTGTCATTCGAAAAATCTCTCCACCTCTCGATTTTGCCAACAATTGTGCAGAATTATTCATTTAGGAAACAATTTCCTAAAATATTCTGCAAATCTCTCAACATAGTTGTCCAGATTTGTTCGGAAAGTATCTCAGTTATGTTGCCAACAATTGTTCCTACACATATTCTTAAAATCTCTCTCATGATCGAAGATTTTTTTTGCAAAAAGTGTTTTGAGGTTGATTTAAATCCTCGGCTTTGGTATCATCAATTATATTTTTGAAAATATATTGCTGCTTGTCTTTGAAGCAATTTTTTTATGAAATATTCCTAAAAAATACTGAGCCATGGTAATAAGAATTTGTCATAACCCTATTTTAAAATTCTTTTTCTAAATTATTCGAAATAATTTAAATTCTGTAAATTGTTGTGCTAAAAGGAAATGTGAACCAAAATATAATTATTTCTCCATATAGGAAAAAGGTTCCAAAAATAGTTCCTGAAGCGTCCTGAAAACATTGTGGGGAAAGTTCACAGATTTATTTTTGAACAAAAGTGTATAAAGTTGATTTAAATTCCTTGGCTGTATGTTATCGAATATGTTTTAGAAAATGAATTACGAGTCCTGAAATATAGTTTTTAGGGACAATTTTGGGATAGAATTCCTACAAAAAATCTAGCTCATGTAAATTTGAATTTGCAATACGCCAATAGGCGTGGATTTTTTAAAGAAATTTCTTAAGACCAATAGGCGTGGATTTTATAAAGAAATCTCTTAAGACCAATAGGCGTGGATTTTATAAAGAAATTTCTTAAGACCAATAGGCGTGGATTTTATAAAGAAATTTCTTAAGACCAATAGGCGTGGATTTTATAAAGAAATTTCTTAAGACCAATAGGCGTGGATTTTATAAAGAAATTTCTTAAGACCAATAGGCGTGGATTTTTATAAAGAAAGTATGTAGGTAAATTTCACATTTTGAAGGCAAAATTTGAGATTTTCTTCCATTGAACTGGTAGTTGATTTTGAGAAAACTGGTTGAGTTACAACCAAACTGAAAGCGCATATAGC
>NW_026876037.1:0-18672 GCF_032173495.1 Musca vetustissima
GAATTTCGTGGAATTTGGTTCAGATTTAGATATAGATCCCATATATATTTTCGTCCGATTTTATGTAAATAGTGCAGCATAGTCCCTTTGTAACCCTCGATTTGCACGAAATTTCGCATAGCGTGCTGAATTAAGTCTAGAATGATGAGTGGTGAGTTTCGGGAAAATCGTTTTAGAATGCGACATATCTCCCATATATGAAATTAAAGTTAGGATAGGTCTGAGAAAGTGGGAACATAGACATGCAATTGTTAGGATACATATGTACAATATAACCAAAGTGGTGAGGGGTATCATATAGTCGGCCCAGTCCGACTTTACTACTTTCTCCTCTGGTTTTTAATTTACAAAACTGTAAGTAATGAAACTTCCTTACCTTTTCTTTATAAATGAACTTATACACATCACTAACGTCATGGAATGATAAATTCTGTTGTAAATGTATGGGAATAAAAGAGAATGCAAATAATAACATGGCGATAGATCTTACAGAAATGCCAAATGTAATCAAGAATAAAATAAAAACGTGTATAAATGAAAGGACATGAGAACACAAATTTTCAGTAGAACTTTGGTAATATACTTAAGAGAAATGAAAGAGAATCTATATACATACTTACATGTATTTATGTGCATTGGTTTACAGGATACAGAGAACATTTTCGATAAGAAAAAGCCGGAATGCTCTCATTATGTAGCTTGTTCTATGTATATGCAGAAATCAGCTGTTCTGGAATTTGGAAAGCGGTATGGAAATAATGCAAAAATTAAATGTGCTGGAGCATTTGCAGAAGGTTCGAATGCAACAGGGTTTAAAACATATATTTCAAACAGAGTTCGAAACATATGCTGCAAACTATTTTCTATGATTTTAGTCATAGAAGTCCAGTTGTCGGCAGAATTCCGTTTGCCACTGTCATGTTGTTTTCGTGATTTAGTGTTTAACAATAAATGTGTGGTACATGATTGATTTGTAATTCAAAATATAATATTTATGTTTTTATGGATACCATTTGTTATTGTTATTGTAAAATATTCAGTGTGAATCCTAGTTTGTTGTTTGTATACAAACAACTATTTATTAGTGGGGAAATTATGGTAATGTCCGCCAATGGGATTTTGAATCCTACAGATCATGATACGACGTGATAGAAATGTACCGAAATAACGGTTGTTTTCAAACACTGATGTGGACATTTGTACTGTTTATATGAGTAAAAAGTTTCTACTCGTCGTATTTTTTCTTCGTACAGCAATTTTCGTTGTTCGCTACATGGATGTAGACATGGTTACGTATAAGCATTGATGTTCCACTTATTTATGTTCCTTATACGCCACAACGTTTAATTGACGGTTAATTGCCATATTTTGATTTCCAGCTGAACAAACGAGAGATAACAGGCTTATCTATTTATAAGCTCGTCTATCCCTGTTACAGTCTATGAAACGCGCCAATTATGAAATGTCTGAAATAATGTCACCAAAAACAATGAAACACTTAAATGCCATATAAACTGGGAATACATATATTTCATAGCGATGTGTTGATAGTAGGAAATAAAATTTATATTTTACATTTTATAAAGTTAAGAAAAATATGCTAAACATTATGGTCACATAGAAATCAAAAGCCCGAACAAGTGTCGAAGCTGTTCTCAATTGTGTACGATATGGAGACCGATTCAATTTATTAATCTGAACCAATTTTAGCAAACTTTTACACGTGTTATTCAAGGCTATATTCGGCACGCTACATATATTTTAAATTTGGTATGGTAGATCCTATTCAATTTGGAATCACTTTCGGAAAATTTGGTCCTGATCCAATCATATATATAAATAATAATCTATATACACCACTCCCCACCAGTAGATGAGCGAATTGCTATAATCCGTATAAAAGCGAAGTTCTTCTACATCAGTCTTATTTGCGCCCATGCTCCGACGGATGATAAAGATTAACAGACCAAAGACATTTTTTTACGAGCGCTTAGAAACTGTCTTGGTCATGACATTAAAATTCTTCTAGGAGTTTTTAAGGCAAAAATCAGAAGGGAAAATATTTTTGGTCCCACCGTCGGAAAAATCAGCCTCCATGAAGAAACATTCGACAACGGCATGAGTTGTAGTTAGCAGCACCAGATTCAAGCATCTCGATATACACAAGTCCACCTGGATTTCTCTTGATCAAGCAACGAGAAATCAAATCAATCATGTTATGATAGACGGAAGGCATTCGTCCAGTGTTTTAGACGTTCGATCGATACGAGGAGCGAATATCGATTCGGACCATTACCTTGTGACAGACAAGGTTCGTACCTTAAAAAACGCGGAAACTCGACGTCGAAAAGCTGTAAACACAACATATAGCAGAAACATACTCCGCTCAACTTACCCACTTGCTTGCAATCAGTCGGCTGAAGAATAATAAAGCAGCAGGAGCCGATGGATTTCAAGCCGAATTATTCAAGACTGGTGGTCAGGCATGCACCAGCTGATTAGTACAATTTGGCTAGAGGAATGCATGTCCAATGATTGGAACCTCAGCATCCTGTGTCCCGTGCACAGAAAAGGAGACAAGACGATATGTGCCAACTATAGAGGAGGAAGTCTCCTTCTCATCGCATATAAAGTGCTATCCAGCTTGCTGTGTGAACGACTGAAGCCAATGGTCAATGACAGTATTGGACCATGCCAATGCGGCTTCAGACCTGACAAATCCACCATTGACCAGATTTTCACTCTGCGCCAAATCCTGGAAAAAAACCCACGAAAAACCCATCGACACATTCCACCTATTAGTCGACTATAAAGCCGCATTTGACAGCCCTATCCGTTCAGTGATGTTTAATGCCATGTCTGCGTTTGGCATTCCTGCAAAATTAATTCTGCTATGCAGGACAACTTTAACTGGCACAAGATCAGCAGTTACCGTCGGAAATGACCTCTCGGAGCCCTTTAATACCGGACGAGGATTCAGACAAGGTGACAGTTTGTCGTGTGAACTTTTTAACATCCTGCTGGAAAAGGTCATACGAGAGGCAAATGTGAACAGAACTCGCCTACGCCACTGACATCTACATAATGGGTCGAATATTGAGAGCGTTAACAGCCACCTTTTATCAAATTAAGAAGGAGTCTGCCAAAGTGGGTCTGGAAGTAAACGATGAGAAGACCAATCTGATGGTATTAATCCGCAAGACGTCCAGTAGACTCGGCCAACTGTGGTACTTGAGAACTACAGCTTCGAGGTAGTCAAAGATTGTATATACCTTGGCACCGCCATAAATAAAATTAATGACATCAGTTTTGAAATTTGGAGAAGGATTGTGATGGCTGGGATCATAAGAGCAGTGGATAAAAAAAATCAAAAGTTTTCCAACAAAGTGTTTATGCCGATCCCATATTTTACATTGTAATATAAATATTGTGCTTTAAATTTGTCATAAAAAAGTGAGATTGGATAGTTTGCTCTACCAGAACCATTTCAATCGAAACAAGTGGTAGTGAAACAACTGTTTCATATGAACCGATATTAATATATTTCAATAATATTAAATTGGAAGAAAAGTGCCTGTTTAAACAATAGTCAATCATGGATCACATTGACAATTTTAGAATAAAACATAGTTCGATAAATGCCATTAAATTTCATAAATAATACTGGTCAATCTCTCCTATACTCATTTATTCAAACAAACACAAATGATGAATAGGTTTGATGAGAGTGCATGGTAAGCCCGTTATGTCTCTCTAAATGTTTCAAACAATTGTTCTGTTTCACATTAAATAAAAAATGACCAATTTATTGTGAAAAAGCTGAAAATTGTCAAATACATTCTTAAATCTTTTTCATACATTTGTGTTTGTGAGCTTTTCATTTCCCGTGACACCAATATGAAAATTTATTAGTTGTTGTTTGGGTATAAATGTTACGGTCGATGATTGATTCCTCTGATAACATAACCAAAAGAATTTGACAGTTTGGGAAGCACAGCACCAACAGCATATTGCCATTTCTTTACGTTTTTTATAGATTTTTGTTTTTTAAACTAATTTTAACCCTTTCAGTGTTTTTGTCGAATATATTCGACATTTAAAAGTACTCTCTTTCGTTGAGATTTTTCGGTTATCTTATCCGTCATTATTAATGTTTTTGTTTTTGCTGAAAGACAGACGAAACTGGCCGAGGGTTAAAATGACAATGGCTATTTTTTTCTAAACATTGTCGCTTTATATGATTTTAAATACAAAGTTTTAGATTTTTATTCCGACAAAAAATGTCTTTGACACTGAAAGGGTTAATATTTAATATATCTAACCAACTGCATTCATTAAACCATGTTAATCCAATTGATCCAAATTGAGTTTGTTTATTGATTTTTTTTGTAAAAAATGTATACTGCTGGCTGTTGATTAGTGTGTGAACGGAGGTCAATGCCCTTACAGCTGATCGATGGTAGAGAAAGTGTAAAATATTGTAGTACATACAAACATACATATATGATGATATGCATTTAAAACAGTTGTTGTTTATACCCTTCGCCACACTGTGGTACAGGGTATTATGTATTTGTGCATATACAGTGGTGGTCACAGAATTAAAACATTTACTGTGGTAAACATTTTTTGATCAGCCCTCGATTCGTTTGAAGTATTTTTGAAAATTTTTTAATTCAGAACACTTCTATATACTGCACTTAAGAGATTTAGTGTGAAAATAGAAAATTATTGCATGCAATTTTTCCATAAATAACGGTTTTTATGAAAATACATCGACTTTGAAGTGGCCATATAATTAAAACATTGTGTGGGATTTTTTACTTTACTTCATTTTTTGAAAATATTTTTAGAAAAGCTCTTTAATTTAGTTAAATTATGTAAACTAAGTACCGATAAAATCATTTACAGATAAAAAATTTTGAAAAAACTCAGTAAAATCTATCAAAATTGCCAAAAATTTGTACAGTACATCTTACATTCAGATAATCACCCCTATTATAGAAAATAAAGGTCCGAATGCACCAGAAATTGCTAGAATTAGTAGAAAACAATAAATAATTCTTAAAATAAATAAATATTTGAAATAAAAACTCAAAAAATGGGAATTAACCTAAGGGACCGATTCAATTTCAATAGCCCTTACTGAAGAAGACCGGAATATTTTTGCAGTATGTGAGAAAAAAATCGATTGATATTGGTATTTATTATATCAAATCGACTGTTCGAGTAGTACAGAATATATTTTATTAAAAAATATATCTGTCAGAACAGAAGGAACAGAGATCAACGCCTAGGTTGACGAGTAAAAGTTTGTGGCACACAGCAGCATTTTTGATGTTCAACACAAGACTTCAAACATTTGTCAAACTTTAAAATTTATACTTCCTTGATACTAAAATAGATTAAGTGGAAGTTATTCGATTCAAAAAATATTATTTTGGAAAAAATATTGTCATGTTCAATAGATTTAAAGTGTCATGAGTTGACCATCAAACATGCTGCTGTGTGCCAGAAACTTTTACTCGTCAACCAAGGCGTTGATCTCTGTTCCTTCTGTTCTGACAGATATATTTTTTGATAAAATATATTCTGTACTACTCGAAAAGTCGATTTGATATAATAAATACCAATATCAATCGGTTTTTTTCTCACATACTGCAAAAATATTCCGGTCTTCTTCAGTAAGGGCTATTGAAATTGAATCGGTCCCTTAGGTTAATTCCCATTTTTTGAGTTTTTATTTCAAATATTTATTTATTTTAAGAATTATTTATTGTTTTCTACTAATTCTAGCAATTTCTGGTGCATTCGGACCTTTATTTTCTATAATAGGGGTGATTATCTGAATGTAAGATGTACTGTACAAATTTTTGGCAATTTTGATAGATTTTACAGATTTTTTCAAAAAATGTTATCTGTAAATGATTTTATCGGTACTTAGTTTACATAATTTAACTAAATTAAAGAGCTTTTCTAAAAATATTTTCAAAAAATGAAGTAAAGTAAAAAATCCCACACAATGTTTTAATTATATGGCCACTTCAAAGTCGATGTATTTTCATAAAAACCGTTATTTATGGAAAAATTGCATGCAATAATTTTCTATTTTAACACTAAATCTCTTAAGTGCAGTATATAGAAGTGTTCTGAATTAAAAAATTTTCAAAAATACTTCAAACGAATCGAGGGCTGATCAAAAAATGTTTACCACAGTAAATGTTTTAATTCTGTGACCACCACTGTATATGTTTGTAACAGGCAAAAGGAAACGAGATAGACACATGGTTCCTTTAGAGAATATGCATAAAATCTCTTTCTGAGTCGATTTACGCTTGTCCGTCCGTCCATGTAGTTTTGTGAACAAAGTACAGGTCGCATTTCTGATCCGATTTGGATGAAATTTGGCATAAATTTGGCCCATGGGAAAATCGGTTCAGATTTAGATATAGCTCCCATATATATTTTCGTCCGATTTAATGTAAATGGTGCACAAAAGTCCCTCTATATCTATCGATTTGCACGAAATTTGGCACAGCGTATTGAATTAGGCCTAGAATGGCGTGTGTTAAGTATCCTGAAAATCGGTTCAGATTTAGATAAAGCTCCCATATATTATCGTCCATTAAATGTAAATGGTCCACCAAAGTCCCTTAATATCTTTCGATTTGCACGAAATTTGGCACAGCGTAATGAATAAGGTCTAGAATGATGTGTGTGTTTCGTGAAAATCGGTTCAGATATAGATATAGCTCCCATAAATATTTTCGTCCGATTTAAGGTAAATGGTGTACCAAAGTCCCTTAATATATTTCGGTTTGCATGAAATTTGCACAGCGTAATGATTTTGGTTTTTTAAAGAAGAATTTTTTTGTTGCTTGACACTTAAACATCGTTAACTTAAATACAAATTTTTAATGGATAGCAAGCGTCAATATATGTAGTATTCATAGGTTCGAAGTTTAATCAAACTCCAAGTTATCATTTTTTTTAGGATGGACATGAGAAACCAGAATTTTATTCCAAACCATAATCATTTAAATTCAGAAACAAGACTTAAAAGCATAATTAAAAGGGCAACCAAATCATGAAAATTTTTCTTAACGTAACATATATAATATTATATGTTTAAATTATATATATATATAATTTTTTAAACTTATAATCTTAATATAAAAAAGAGCTTAGTGTTCAGTGAGTGAGTGAGTGTCTGACAGATCATCGCCCAGACGAAACGACTAAAGCTAGAAGCTTGAAATTTTGAGTGAGGGTTGTTGTTGGTGTGTAGGCGTGAGATTAGGCTGGTTTTTGGAAATTCGAACTAGAAGGGTACGAAAAGTACTAAAATGTACCAAATACGGTACCCTTTGTATTAGGCGAACGAGAAGAGTTAAAATTCTGAAATTTGGAATGTGTCACTGATGGAATGTCAGAAAGATATGCAAAAGGGTTCTTGGAAATTCGATCTTTAAGTGTACACTTCGATCTTTAAGTGTACTAAAAGTACTAAACTGTACTAAATTTAATTGTATATATTGAGCATATAAAGGTAGAATCTTGGAATTTTATATGGAATACCGTTTAGGAAGTGGTGTTGATGTATGAAAATGGTTTAAGAAATTCGTACTTATGTGTATAAAAAGTACAAAATTGTACTAAATTTGGTACTATTTGCATTTAGTTGAGTGTATAGAGATGGAATCCTGAAAATCGGAATTAGGACTACTATTGGTGTACAGAATTGAAGTAGCTTTAAAAAAACGTACTTATGTGTACAAAAAGTACTAAATGGTACTAAATTTGGTGCAAGTTGGATTTAGGTGAACAGATAGAGCTGGAGTCATGAAATTGGGAATCAAAATGACTGTTGAAATGTAGGATTGGGGTAGTTTAGGATAGCGGTACTTATTGGTTCGAAAAGTCCTAAATGATACTAAATTTGGTATAATTTGGATTTTATTTGAACGGGTAGAGCTGAAAACCTAAAATTTGAAATTAAGATTACTGTAAAGATTGAGACATTGGTAGAGACATCTTTGGAAATTCGTATTTATGTTCACGAAAAGTACTAAACGGCACTAGATTTTGTACAATCGGGATTTGTGTGAACGGACAGAGCTGGAAACTCAAAATTTCGATTAATGGTTGCTGTTGGAATATAGAATTGAGATATGGAAGCATAGTACTTATGTGTACTAAATTGTACTATATTTTGTACAACTTGATTATGTGTGAACGGATAGAGCTGGACTCCAGAATTTTGGAATTAAAATTAGTTTTGGAGCTTAGGATTGGCGTAATTTGGGAAATTCTTAATTATAGAAACAAGTGGTATCAAATAGTTAACAATTTGTTTTTCTGTGAATGGATAGGGTTGGAGGGCAGGATTTAGAAATGTCGGTAGTTTTGATAATTCGTCAATACGTGTACTAAATGGTACTAAATTTGGTACAAATTAGATTAGAGTTAACGGATAGAGATGGAAAAATAAAATTTTTAATAAAAATTGCAGGATTAAGGAATTTCGTACTTATGGACAAGAGAAGCACAAATGGTAATAAATTGGGTACAATTCGTTTTATGTGAGCGGGAATCCTAAAATTTGGTATTAAAATTAAGGGTGGAGTTTAGGATTGAGACATGGATGTAGTTTTGAAAATGCGTAATTATATGTATTAATTGTACTAAGTTTAGTAGATTTGAGTGAGATGGAAAACGATTACTATTTGAAAGCTGGTTTGGAATACGGGTATGAAAAGTACAGAATGGTACCAAATCTGGTACAATGTGATTTTTAATGAATATACATAGCTGGAATACTTGATTTTGGACATACGATTACTATTTGAAAGCAGGATTGAGGTACATTTGGAAATTCGTACTTATGAGTACGAAAAGTACTAAATTTGGTACAATGTGAAATTTAGTGGAGTTAAGATCACTGTTAGAAGGTAAGATTGATATAGTTTTGGAAATCCTTACTTATGAGCATAAAAAGTACTAAATAGTACTAAATTTGGAACAATTTGGATTTGGTTGAATCCTGAGATTTGGAATTTAGAATACAACTGAAGTATATGTTCGAAAATAACTAAATGAAACTAAATGTAGAACCTGTACGTATTTGCTAAAATATATAATTGGAATTCTATCTAATGGAAATAAGAGAGGCTTCGGAAAATAGTGCTTATGTGTATGAAGAGATGGTAATAAACTTGATATTGGATGTAGGAATAGAGATGGAATTCAGAACTATAGTACAATAAATTATACAGTATTCCCGATTCCATATGAAATAATTTGTTTGTATTTCCTTTCCGCATACGAAGTAGCAGGCACTTTGGTAGTATTATATATGTAACGTTGAGAAAATGTTCATGATGTCGTTGCCCTTTTAATTATGCTTTAAAATCTTGCTTCTGAATTTAAATGAATATGGTTTGGAATAAAATTCTGGTTTCTCATGTCCATCCTAAAAAATGATAATTTGGAGTTTGATTAAACTTCGAACCCTTGTATACTATTATACTATATATTTGCGCTTGTTATCCATTAAAAATTTATATTTACGTTAACGATGTTTAAGTGTCAAGCGACAAATCTTTTTTAAATTGTGGTTTACAAAATTTTACAGTGCACAAAGTGTTGAAGTTTTCATATATTAGTTTGGTGAAAAAGAAATCCATAATTATCTTTTGTTTAAATTTTTAACACACTGCAACTCACAACTGAATGCCACAAACAAAAAAAGCAAAATTATTTTTTTTACTGCGAAATGCCACCCTTTCCAACGAGCATAAATCTGAAATTGTTTGATCGATAATTTACGAGAAATCCATCAGTACAGCTATATGCCGAAAAATAATGATTTTTTTTCCCAAACTAATATATCTCTTATGTATAATTTCGTCCGATTTGCTATTAATTTCAGTGGAACATTTGTTAAACTTGGTTTAAATCGGTATAATGTTGCAGTAAGAATCTTAGGAGCATCTCTAGTGATATTCCTTACTGGTTATCACTATATCATTATTACTTCATGTACCACATTGAAACTACACAAGTGTTTCTGTTTACCACCAACAAAGTGGACCCATCAATGCCAAAATCGCTTAATTAGGTTGCACTAATCTCAATTGTTTTGTTTGTGATGTTGCAGTGAAAAATAACCGGGGTGATTGTTACACAGCCAATAAAATGAAAGTCCACAGCATACGCCAGTTGTTTGCAGCATCAAAAGGTGAAATGCCATTGCGATCATGTTATTGGGGTTAACAGTTAATTGTAGTAATGAAGTGACGATTATTAAAATCAGTCACATATTATGTATACGTTTTCTAATGTTCTACCGGGTTTTACAGATTTTTTGTCGGTATTTCCAAACAAAAGTTACACATCTACATTATAGATCGATTTTATCAAAATATGTCATCACACATTTCAAAATTACCTAATAGCACATATGCCAAATATTTCATTGCAATCAATTCGCAAACCAACAAATCTAACAGCTTTGTACAATTTCAGTATATGAACTCATTTAGAATGTTCAACAATCATGTTTTAATTATGTTAATAATTTGAATTTTGATATTCTTTGGTAAGGAACAAATGTCAATAGATTGAATTGTATGCTGATTGACACTCCTGTGCATAACTTTACAAATATGAATACGGAGAAGTATATTGAAATGAACATGGACCACAGCGTAAATAAACTATTTCTTCGGTTCAATTCCTTTTATACGTAGTTTATTAATGGACAACCTCAATTTAAACAATTATCTTTTTCTGATAATTACTCATGATTGTATTATCATAAAACAAATATGAATTTAAGATATTAGACAAATTTCATCAAAAATTGGTTAATTAAAATTCAACCTTTTGTCTTAACAAATGTAAGGTTACTTATAGAAAATCAAGGATATGCCTGCCATTTTCTAATCCATGAATAAAGAATTTCATCTTGGCACGAATTTTGATTTTCGTACAAAATTTATTTACGATAGTCACCCAGTCAGTGATTTATCACTTGGTCTTATATGTTTTAAACCTATGAAATTTTCCCCAAAACAGTTCTTCTGTTTTCACTTTTAGTATGTATATTCTTTTCAGCTCACTGTGCAAAAATTCTCGCGGATACACCCCTAGGCTCTGCACCATTGGATAGGGCAGACAAAGAGCTTCTAGAACCAGTTTTAATTTCGGTTCCAAGTATGTTGGAACTTTAGTTATTTTGAATATTGGAAAACTTATATGAAATTTGTTTCAGCTCAGTGTGCAAAAAATGCTCGAGGATACACTCCTAGGCTATGCACCTTTGGATAGGGTAGGGAAACAGCTTTTAGAACCAGTTTTAATTTCGGTTCCAAGTAATGTGAAAAATATGTTGATTGGATTGTGATGAAATAGATGTAATTTGCCTCCACTGCGGTGACAACGATACAAATTCTAAACATATCTGTTCTAATTGTGCCCGACCTATTTGTGATGACTGCTTTTAATATGGATATGAGGCTGATTCTACGCCATTTTTGTGTGAACAAAGTTTGGAAAAAACCATCAAAATAAATAAAACAAAGAATTATTCAAATTTCCTATAACAATAATTTTTCAAATCTTAACATAGAAATCCATTTAATGAAAAAGTGTATATATGTAATTTATGCAAATTAAAAAAAATTTTTGCTTTTTATTTAGTTAGGTGTATTGCCGTTTACACATTAACCCTTTCAGTGTCAAAAAAAAAAAATTGTCGGAATAAAAATCTAAAATTTTGTATTTAAGATCATATAAAGGCACAGAGTCTAGAAAAAATTGCTATGTTCATTTTAGCCACCGGCCAGGTTCGTCTGTCTTTCTGCAAAAACAAAAACATCAATAGTAACGGTACATAGGATAACAGAAAAATCGCAAAGAAAGTGTGTACTTTTAAATGTCGAATATATTCGACAAAAACACTGAAAGGGTTAAAATATATAGCATTTATTGCACCACTGTGCTAGTGGTTCTAGTGTACCTAGTACTCTGCTTAGTAGTTGTGCCTATTGGGGAGCCAGCCAAGTAAAATAATTGGCTACGCGCAATGATAGTACCTCTTGGGTTGCTTGGAAATCAATGTAAAACATGTACTATAATATAAAACACATGCACTTTAACGAGCGATAAGACAAAACGCGCAAAGACACCATTCTACTTAGCTCTTTATTGTACCAACAGCTGCGATGATGGTTCTAGTTCAAATCAAGTGTTATTGTACAATAAGCTGTACAGCTGAATTGGGTTTAAGGTCCGTACCTAAATTAAGTGAGTTGCGTACTAAAATACCCACCTTCTCACCTTAGCAGGGTTTGTTGAACGACCATATTACCCAAATACGCAAGGACTTTATTTACTTGAGTGTCAATTGAAAACCGCGAAAATGGATGAAAACATTTTCTTAATTATCCGAAAAATCATTACATTTATAGAAAAACAAAATTTTCTATGAATAGCATTCTATTTTCCAAAAATCCAAAATACGCATTGTCAATGTTGAAAATTTTCAATTTTAGGCTCGAACATAATTCAATGCGTTGCATACTAAAATACCACCGCATACTAATATACGCCTGATCCGAAGGTACCGTATGAAAGCTGGTCTCCTCTACTTTTAGAAAATATTTTATTTCAAAAAAGAAATTTTGAGAAAAAATTTTTTTGAAAAAATATATAAAAGATACGCCTGATCCGATGGTACCGAATGAAAGCTGGTCTCCTCTACTTTAAAAAAAAAAAATTCAGAATTTTCTGAAACAGAAGTTTTGTGAAGAAGAAATTTTTGAAAAAATATAATGTTAATGGACATTATGTTCAGAGAAACACTGTGCGGGATATATAAAATATACCGTTTGAAAGCGGTCTGCTCTACTTTTAGAAAATATTTTTTCAGAATTTCTTAAACAAAAATTTTGAGAAAAACATTTTTGGAAAAAAATATAATTTTAATGGACATAAAGAAGGATATGAAGGTGCCACATGAAAGCTTATCTTCTTTACATTTAGAAAAAAATTAATCATAATTTTTTGAAATAGAAAAATTTATTCAGAATTTTTTGAATAAGAAAAATTTTAAAACTTGTTTGGTTGTGTTCAGTATAAAATAAAGTCAACGGAAAATAATTCTAGTTTTTATGAAAATATATATTTGAATTATATTCATAAATATTTATACCCTTCACCACCCTGTTTGTCACAGGCAATAGGAAACGAGATAGACACATGGTTCAGAATCACTTTCTGAGTCGATTTATGCATGTTCTTCCGTCTGTCTGTCGATGTTAAATTGTAAACAAAGTACATGTCGCATTTAAAATCCGAATTGGATGAAATTTGGCACAGGTCACTTATTTGGCCCAAGGACGAACCCTATTGAAATTGGGAAAAATCGGTTCAGATTTAGATATAGGACCCATATATATTTTCGTCCGATTTAATGTGAACGGTCCCTATATATCTTTCGATTTGTACGGAATTTGGTAAAGCGTAATGATTTAGGATAGGTTGGAGAAAGAGGGAACATAGACATGCAATTGTTAGGATACATATGTACAATATACCCAAAATGGTGAAGGGTATCATACAGTCGGCCCAGTCCGACTCTTCTACTTTCCTTACTGGTTTGATTTGAATTATGTTATGAAATATGTTATGAGTAGAAATATGTTATTGTGAAAAATGTTGAAAGGTATATATATATATATATATATACAAAAATGTATTTATTATTGCATATATTTATAAATTAAAAATATCACAATGTATTTGTTGGCATTTAAAAGTCTGATAATGAAACATATAGATTATGGTGCCAGTTATTTTACTTTGTTGGCTTCCCTTACCTGTCTCCTTGCCAAGGCTGACGTCAGAGTGCAAGCGAGAAACGATAGTTCTTTCTATTTCAATGCCTTAATATGTCAGAGTGAGTGCGATAGAGATCAAAGCGTGTTGTTTGTTAACATCGCTTGTTTCAGTTGAAACGGACGAAGAATTTTTCATGTCGCAAAATGCGTTCAACATAATTTTTAAAATAATAAAAGGAACTTGACTTCGAAATCAAAAATTTTAATTATACTAGAATGTCAGTAAATACCTTTGACTATATTTTGGCAAAAATTGAACACAAACTAAACAATAATTTGTCAAATTTCATAAAGAACCCAATACTGCCCGCCGAAAAATTATTAATAACTTTGAGGTAAAATTTGATTTGATGGAATGTGTTAATTTATTATGAAAATTTAATTAGTATAAAATTTAATGAAATTCATTTTGTGTGTGAGAGATCGGAGAAACTGAAGAGGTGCGAGGAACACATGTCATTTGACAATCATGCGTATTTTGATAATTTTCATATTGCAGACGACTGGTACTTGCACCTGAATAGAGATGTGGAAGCTAAGGAAAAGCATAGTTGTAAACTATTTTTTGAATGTCAATTCGGCATAGCATTTTTCTGTCGCTATCCATGTCTCTCATAAACGGCAACAAACTATCGAAAAAGGCCTCGTCGTCGTAGCGTTCCTTTTGGGTGTTTACTTTTTTTCTAGCAACTGCCATTTTTTTCAATGGCCAACATTTCTGACGTGCCATCGACTATTGACTATTTCGAACTTTCATTGCAAATGAATTTTCTTTTTCTACATCATCAGCTAAAAAGTCCTCCGTTGACGCTTGTTCTGATTCTTCAGATGGCATAAAATTTCCTGATGATTTTCTCGGCTTTATTTGTTTTTTCAGAAATAACAAGGATTTTTTTTGTGCAGCCAAATAATATATTTAATGTATTCCTCCTCTGAAGTACCAGGATCTCCCGATCTTGCAACATGAATTTTTTATATTAATTTCTGAATTGGTTTTTAAGCCTTTCCATTTTTTCTTCAATTATTCTCCAAAAAAATGTATATATGTGAATGATATAATTTAAAAATTTCAGATACATGGCAACCGGATGATTGGCCTACTTACCAAGGTGTAATGCAATGTAATATATATATATATATACAATGACATATTACTGACAATTTATTTCACTTCATTACCTAGTTTGCATATAACGTATTGAAATGGCGTTATAAATGATAAGTAATAGAATTTATAACAACCATCACAAATGGTCGGTTGCATTTACAACATATATGGCTAAATGTTCATCTTTCCAGTCCGCAATGTAGACAAACAGTTTCCATTGAATCACTATACTCTCTTAACATATTTTTCATATCCTCTCGATAACTCTTTTGGGATTTAAGAGCCGAAGCTTTTTTGTCTTTTATAATAGCTCCAACATACTGTGCTACAAATACTCCACAGCTATAAGAATCATTCTGGCAATCATGCGGTAAGTATATGATACCCCAGTTGTTAACATAATACATTGATTTAAACACATTAAACATTTGCATTGCGTTTTTATTGCTAATTTCTTCAATGGGGTTCAAAAATGCAATTTTTATTAAGTATGTCAAGGTAAACAAATGTAATGTGTGCATTGTGTAAAATATCAATAAAATGTAAATGTAAATTTTGGGTTATTTATGAAATGGAAGTGGAAGACTTTCGGAATAGTAGAACAAGTTTTCTCCTTTTAAGCAAGAGGTAGCAAATGAGGTTCGTTTTTCGTCACGATAGGTCAGAATAGTTAAATAAGTATCAACAATAGATTTATATAGTTCCTGCCTTTCTTCCAAACTCTTAAATTCATATATACTCAGAGTTGTTGAAATTGGTGAGGTCAAATGTAAGTTCCTGTATATATTTTCATATATTCATAGTGTATAGTTTCTATTTATTAAAAGTCTAGGAAGTTTTGGGAAATTTTTGATAAACTTCTTTACATGAAGATTTTTTCCTTTTTCTTGTTCTCTTTGACGAAATCAAAGCCCTATGTCTTCATCCTCTAGACTAAATTGGACTTTATCTAGACTTGGTTCGGATTTTTTTCCTTTGGTTTCGTGTTATTGCTTGCATTCCTTTTTGTTTCATTGCTGGTTTTTCTTTTTTTTTTTTGTTTTGTTAATATTTTTTGTTTGTTTTGTTGTTAGTTTTTCTGTTTATTTTTTGTTTGCCCTTTTGCTAGTTAATCTAATATTTCTTTTTTTTGTTCCTCTTTCCTTCTTTATTTTGATTTTCCTATTTATATAATTTTGGCTTGTGAATAAAAATATGTTATCATTGTCGACAAAATGACCCATTAAATTTGTCCAAATTGGTGTGTAAGTACTACACTTTTTAAGAAGAAGTTCACCAAATTCTTCATTATAAAATGCATTTGGTTCACCTCTTCTATTAAATTCTTTTTTACGTCACAATACAATTCTAATGACGTTTATAAAAAGGACTTTTACAATATATGGATAATGTTTTGTTTTGTATTGACGTATTACATGTCGAAAGAAGATTGTACATTTCAATATTGGTACTTTTACATTAGTAATTTCAACATTATCGTTGATTGGAGGTTGAACATCACATATTATGTTGTATTCATTAACTTGACTTTTGATTTCGATTTCGCGAAGGGATCTTTAAAAATCCTTTATATGATTCGAGTTGAAAATGTTGAGAAAAATCAGTGAAAATATTGCAAAAATTATTTTAAAGAAACGGGTGGATGAATTTGACTTAAAGTTTCTGTTAGTAATCTGTAATTGAAGTGGAAAGGTTTAAATGAAAAACGTTTTGAGAAAAATCCGCCAAAATGATGCAAAATATATTTTTTGAAAGATATTATGATCGTAGTTCTTTTTGCACATATTTCGGGCGAAAATGGGCAGCGTAATTGTCAATAATGGGAAATTCTCAAAATATATTAAATTTTTACAATTAATTGAATTATCATTGCCTTGAAAAAAGTATTGTATATGAAAATAAATTAACATATATTATAATTAGAGTTAAATAAGAAACCGAAAAGAGAGAGTAAGATTAATCGCTATTATTATTTGCTCACGTTTTCCATAAGATCAAGATTTATTTAGTTTGAAAAAAAAGTTATGTTATGTGAAGCAATTTGCATGATATTTGTTGTTTGTAAGACATTAAGATTAAGCGGTTTCATTATGTGGAGCCTATACCAAAATCTATACCGGCAATTATGAAGGAAGTTTCTTACCATATGGGGAATAACGTATTAAAACGTCGAAAACGCCTATCAAAGTATTCAATACAATTCTATGATGTTAGTAATTCGCTATGTACGATTACAAATACGTCAACAAAATACGAAGGTATTATTGAACATTTTCTTATATTCGGGAAGAATACATTTAAATTCGAATCCTACATGGAGGCAATACCGCACTACATGCTGTTTTTGTCTAACTTATATGTGTCGTCATGGTTCCTTACATGTATTTCAAAAAATATGAATAATGTTTGCATGGTGTACCGATTTCACTCACGTTTTCTTTCGGCTGTTTGTAATTGCATTGGGAAGGTCGGAAATTGGAATAATCGAACGTTGTGTTAGTTGTATCGTTTATAATTCAAGAACGTCTACAGCGATTTTGACGATTCAAAGCACCAATTTTAACGATTCAATCGTATGTTGTCAGAATAGGAAAATATGCAAACTAGTTGTGAGATTCCGTCAAAACAAATGTATATTTACAATTCCACAATTTTTGTATCGAGCTTTAATGTTTAAATAAATTGTTCTTTTTTTAAGACATATGGTTTTTTAAGTAAGTTAGATCAAAACTTCTAATTTCATAAAATATATGTATGTTCTAATACTAATGATGCGATCATTAACATCGATGAAAATAATGGTAACAATAGGATTATTAGTATTCCCGTCAGATATTTGAAGTTTTGTCTTATTTGCTTTTGAGCCCAAGCTGTTGGATATGAAATCTCATTTTCATATTTGTCAAAAAAGTGTATTATTTTTTCGACAATGTTTCTTTTTTTTTTTTTTGCCGAAAACTTGAAGTTTGGATGTGATCCTATGTAACTTTAAACAACAACTTATTTAAATGTTAAATTAAAATCAAGTTGTTAAAAAATATGAGGATATATGTTGTAATCCGATTAGAACATTTCACGATTTAGAGTAAAGATATAAAACAGGCATTTACAATTAAAATAATGTATACGGCATCAACATTGGCCAAACTTCTCATATATACATATATATATATATATCTATTACGGCAATCTGAAAACTAATTAATAATTTGTTTAAAAAAACCTATAACTGAGCAGAAACCACTAAATTTCTATGCCAAAACTAAAATTGTTCAAGTTATATAATGATTTCAATATAAAAATCAAAAGGACAGTTGGACATAAACTAAATTATATTGTAGTTAAGAGTCATTCACTGTTATGTGCTTGGGCCTGCATTGGGGTACCAGTTACTAACTTTTATTAACATAAACTAAGTGGCAAATGTCTTTTACCAACCTTATATTGATGCAATATTGATAAGGCAAAACAACGTTTGTCGGATCAGCTAGTATGAATATATTTTGGAGCCAAGCATAAAATTGATTCATGTCGCTTAGAGTCTAAACGCAACCAGAGAGTCACGAGTCAGCGTCATACTTTTTCGCTGGCGTGAAAACCAAACGAAAGAGTTGGCGGCTAGCGTAACATAATGTCAATTTTTTTTCATTTTTTGACAGA
>NW_026876038.1:0-18702 GCF_032173495.1 Musca vetustissima
GTGTGTGTGTATGCTCACACATGTGATTGCAAGTGTGTCTGTCTGTGTGTGTGACACAAATAATACTAAATAAATTGATAGAAATCTTTGTTCATTTCATTATTTCTTTGCCACCATTTCTGTTCTGTGCCATAACAAATCGTTTCGGTTTCTCTTTAATGATTTCCGTTTAGATTCTTAAGACAGGCAGACAGACAGAAGGGTGGTGGGGTCTGGTTGGCAGTGTGTGTGTAATTTATCCGATAAATCTTAAGTTCCGGCCTTAAATGTTTTTAATATTTCTTTATACTTTTTAATCGCAAAGGCATTTTAGCGATAAACGATCTGTCTTCGTTCTTATTTCTTGAATTGAACACACACAGACACATTCCTTCCGCTAAGTACAGATATTTTGTTGCACAATTAAATTTGTCATGGCTTGACAAAAGAATCAGTCATGGGTAGTATGATAAACCGGGGTGTCTGGAGTTGGTGTTTTCATTTGCAGTTGTCTGAAATGAGGGAAAAAGGTATGGAAATTACAGATGTAGTTAATTAAGGACAATTGTAATTGTTTTAAATTTGTAACCGAGATTAGGGTAATTTGTGAAAGTTTGTCTTTGCGCCTGACTAATTTAAATTAATGGTACTTCATGTTATTCCGGTTCCCATGGAAGTAGACGACTTTTATTTACTCATAAATAAAACTTGGATTAACCATTAAAATGATGGCGTTTCAAATTCAATTGTAATCCGGCAAAAATACTGAAATTTCTTGTTTTAGTTTGTAATCAGACTGAAAATTGAAGAACCAACATAGCCTCGCCTGTAATGAAAGTCATGGGAATTATAGTAGTACAGTCATTCGCAAATGTCATCAGGGAAATTTTTGTGATAAAAAAGTAAAAAACGTTTTAAAATTTAACCTATGAAATGACCCTAAATTACCTTTTGCATGTAACATATTTTCCAGCAACGAATTTGAAGAAAATAATTGACAAATTACTCATATATTATTTTGTTATATCTATATATATAAAAGAGCTTAGTGTTAGTGAGTGAGTGACTGACTGACAGATCATCGCCCAGACGAAACGGCTAAAGCTAGAAGCTTGAAATTTTGAGTGTGGGTTGGTGTTGGTGTGTAGGCGTGAGATAAGGCTGGGTTTTTGGAAATTCGAACTAGAAGGGTACGAAAAGTACTAAAATGTACCAAATATGGTACCCTTTGTATTAGGCGAACGGGAAGAGCTAGAATTCTGAAATTTGGAATGTGGGTCACTGATGTAAAGTTAGGAAGATGTACAAAAGCGTTTTTGGAAATTCGTACTAGAACGGTACCAAAAGTACTAAATGTGATACCATTTGTATTTGGCGAACCGGTAGAGCTAGAACTCTGAAATTTGGGTTGGTGGTCGCTGAGTGTAGGAAAGATGTACCAACGGGTTTTTGGAAATTCGAAATAGAAGGGTACGAAAAGTACTAAAATGTACTTAATTTTGTACAATTTCGTAGCATGTGAATTGATAGAGCTAAAAACTTGAAATTTGGAATGCGACTTAGGGATGAGATGTAGAGTCTATTTAAGGAGATGTTTTTGAAAGCGTGTACTCATGTGTACGAAAAGTACTATATGATACTATATTTGGTACAAATTTAATTTGGAGATACAAATCGAGCTGGAATCCTGAAATTTGAAATTAACATTAGGAGTTGGACATCTGAGTGTAGGATTGGGAATGTACGTACATTTTTTTACCCAGTTTCAGTAATTTATATTCATGGGTACTAAATGGTACTAAATTTGGTACAATTTGAATTTTATGCGAACCAATAGAGCTAGAATCATGAAATTTGGAGTCAGGATAACTGTTGGGGTGTAAGATCGAGATATGTAGGAAGTTTTAAAAATTTTTACTAATGTGTACTAAATTTGGTACAATTTGAATTGTGGGTGAACCGATAGAGTTGGAATCATAAATCTTGGATTTAGGATCAGTCTGGGGGTGAAAGTTTGGGTTAAGTGGGACGTTTTGGAAATTCGTACTACTGTGTACTAAATTTGGTACAATTTGAATTGTGAGTGAACCGAAAGAGTTGTAATCCTGAAACTTGGATTTAGCATCTCTGTTTAGGGTAAGTAAGAAGTTTTCGAAATTCGTACTACTGTGTACTAAATATCGTACAATTTGAACTGTAGGTGAACCGATAGAGTTGGAATCCAGAAACTTGGATTTAGGATCACTGTGAGGGTGTAGGATTGGGGTCTGTAGGAAGTTTTGGAAATTCGTACTACAGTGTACTAAATTTGGTATAAATTGAATTGTGAATGAATCGATAGAGTTGGAATCTTGAAACTTTGATTTAGGATCACTGTGGGGGTGTAGAATTGGGGTATGTAGGAAGTTTTGGAAATTCGTACTACAGTGTACTAAATTTGGTACAAATTGAATTGTGGATGAACCGATAGAGTTGGAATCCTGAAACTTGGATTTAGGATCACTGTGGGGGTGTAGAATTGGGGTATGTAGGAAGTTTTGGAAATTGGTACTACTATGTACTAAATTTGGTACAATTTGAATTGAGGGTGAACCGATAGAGTTGGAATCCTGAAACTTGGATATAGGATCACTGTGGGGGTGTAGGATTGGGGTCTGTAGGAAGTTTTGGAAATTCATAGTACTGTGTACTTAATTTGGTACAATTTGAATTGGGGTGAACCGATAGAGTTGGAATCCTGAAACTTGGATTTAGGATCACTGTGAGGGTGTAGGGTTGGGGTCTGTAGGAAGTTTTGGAAATTCGTACTACAGTGTACTAAATTTGGTACAAATTGAATTGGGGATAAACCGATGGAGTTGGAATCCTGAAACTTGGATTTAGGATCACTGTGGGGGTGTAGGATTGGGGTATGTAGGAAGTTTTGGAAATTGGCACTACTATGTACTTAATTTGGTACAATTTGAATTGAGGGTGAACCGATAGAGTTGGAATCCTAAAACTTGGATTTAGGATCATTGTGGGGGTGTAGGATTGGGGTATGTAGAATGTTTTGGAAATTGGTACTACTGTGTACTAAATGTGGTACAATTTTAATTGTGGGCGAACAGATAGAGTTGGAATCCTGAAACTTGGTGTTAGGATCACTGTGGGGTTGTAGGGTTAGGGTATGTTGGAGGTTTTGGAAATTCATACTACTGTGTGCTAAATTTGGTACAATTTGGATTGTGAGTGAACCGATAGCGTTGGAATTCTGAAACTTGGAATTAGGATCTCTGTGAAGAGTAGGTTTGGGTTAAGTAGGAAGTTTTGGAAATTCATACTACAGTGTACAGTCATTATGGGGGTGTAGGATCGGGGTATGCAGGAAGTTTTGTTGGAAGTAGAAGGGTACGAAAAGTACTAAAATGTACCAAATATGGTACCCTTTTTATTAGCGAACGGGAAGAGCTAGAATTCTGAAATTTGGAATGTTGGTCACTGATGGAAAGTTAGAATGATGTGCAAAGGGTTTTTGGAAATTCGACCTATAAGTGTACTAAAGGTACTAAACATTACTGAATTTACTTCCTATTGTATATATATTGAACATATATAGCATGAATCTTGACATATGAAATGAAATACTGGTTGGGAAGTAGTGTTGATGTACGGAAATAAGTACATTCGTACTTATGTGTATAAAAAGTGTAAAATGGTACTTAATTTCGTACTATTTACATTCAGTTGAGTGTGTAGAGATGGAATCTTGATAATCGGAATTAGCTTTAAAAAATCGTACTTATTTGTACGAAAAGTACTAAATGGTACTAAATTTGGTGGAAGTTGGATTTAGGTGAACAGACAGAGCTGAAGTCTTCAAATTGGGAATTAAAATGACTGTTGGAATGTAGGACTGAGGTAGATTATGAAATTTGTACTTATTGGTACGAAAGGTACTATATGGTACTAAATTTAGTACAATTTGGATTTTGCTTGAAAGGATAGAACTGAAAACCTGAAATTTGGAATTAAGATTTCTGTTGAAGACTGAGCTATAGAGACATCTTTGGAAACTCGTATTTATGTGTACGGAAAGTAATAAACGGCACTAGATGGATTTGGGTGAACGGAGAGAGCTGGAAACCCATAATTTGGACTAATGGTTGATGTTTGAATATAGAATTGAGATATGGAAGCATAGTACCTATGTGTACTAAATAGTACTATATTTCGTACAACTTGATTATGTATGAACGGATAGAGCTGGACTCCCGAATTTTTTAATTAAAATTACTGTTGGAGTGTAAGATTGACATAGTTTAGGATATTGTTAATTATAGAAACAAAAAGTACTAAATGGGTCCGGAAATCTTACAAATGTGTGAACGGATAGGGCTGTATTCTAAAATTTTGAATTAATATTACAGTTTGAGTGCAGAATTGAGATATGTCGGTAATTTTTTTAAAATTCGTCATTATGTGTACTAAATGGTAAAAAAATTGGTACAATTTTGATTCGAGTTAACGGATAGAGATAGTAAACGTAAATTTGTAATTAAAATTGCAAGATTAAGGAAGTATTGGAATTTCGTACTTATGGATACGAGAAGACCTAATTGGTACTAAATATGGTACAATTCGTTTTGTGTGAGCGGGAATCCTAATATTTGGACTTAAAAATAATTTGGAACAATTTGGACTTTGGTGGAAGTAAGATTAGGATTGATGGATTGATGTAGTTTTAGAAATTCTTACCTATGAGTATGAGAATTACTAAATGGTACTAAATTTGAAACCATTTGGATTTGGTTGAATCTTGAGATTTGGAACTTAGATTACTGTTGAAGTGTAGTATTGAGCTATGGAGACAACTTTGGAAACTCGAATTTATGTGTACCAATAGTATAGAATAGAAAATTCACTAAACTTAGATAACGGAGAGAGCTGGAAACCTAAAATTTAGATTGTTGGTCATTGACAGAGAGTTAGAAAGAAGGACCAAAGGGTTTTTGGTACTAAATTTAGTGGTGTTCGAAAAGTTCTAAATGGAATAACATGTGGAACCTGGATTTCGGAAAATAGTGCTTATGTGTATGAAGAGTAATTAATGGTAATAAACTTGATATTAAATGTAGGAATAGAGGTGGAATTCAGAACTATAGTACAACTAATTATACGGTATTCACCATTTCCATATGAAATATTTTTTTATTCCCTTTCCGCATACGAAGTAGCGGGTACTTTGCTAGTTTTTGTATAAATTCTTAATAAATTTAAACAAAATTCATTGTTTGCTGACAGCAGATGGGATGACCTTTATTTCAAGTATAATTTTAGGTCATTTTTGTCCCGATATGAATATAGAAGCACAATGACAAAGAATTGCCCACTCCCTAAAAACTGCAGCAACAGCAACACTTGGGTACCAAAGACCACCATCAAGAAACCCGTGGTACCATCAGGAGAGTCGTAATGCTACTGATATAAAAAAGGCAATGTATAGGACAACCCTGCAGACAGTAGCAACACGTAATGCGAGGGAGAATTATAGGGAGAAAAGGAGGGAGGAGAAACGTATTTTCAGACAAAAGAAGAACAACATCCAGTAAGGAAATTTCAAAACCACAAATTTCGGACCAGACCGACTATATGATACCCATCACCACTTTGGATACATAAAAGAGATGCTAATATATACAATATCCTGTAGATAGAACAGACAAATAACTTTTAGGGGATCATTGAAAGGGAATGGAGCGAAACTTAATGTGTGATCTACATAGATATTGAATATAAAATCGGACGAAAATATATATGGAAGCTATATCTAAATCTGAACCGATTTTCACGAAATTTAACACACATTTTTCTAGACTTAATTCAGTACGCTATGACAAATTTCGTGCAAATCGAAGGATATATAGGGACTTTGGTGCACCATTTACATAAAATCGGACGAAAATATATATGGGAGCTATATTTAAATCTGAGCCGATTTTCACGAAATTCAGCACACATATTTCAAGACTTAATTCAGTATAAAATATATACGGCAGCTATATCTAAATCTCAACCGATTTTTACGAAATTTAACACACATATTTCTGCACTTAATTCAGTATGCTGTCAAATTTCGTGCAAATCGAGGAATACACCTTTTTACTAAAAATCGGACGAAAATATATGTGGGAGCTATATCTAAAGCTGAACCGATTTTCACGAAATTTAACACACATCGTTCTAGACTTATTTCAGTATGCTGTGTCAAATTTCGTGCAAATCGAAGGATATATGTTGACTTTAGTGCACTATTTACCTTAAATCAGACGAACATATATATGAGAGCTATATCTAAATCTCAACCGATTTTCACGAAATTTAACACACATCGTTCTAGACTTAATTCAGTATGCTGTGCCAAATTTCGTGCAAATCGAAGGACTTCGGTGCACCGGACGAAAATATATATGGGTTTACATCTAAAACTTAACCGATTTTTCCCAATTTCAATAGGGTTCGTCCTTGGGCCAAATAAATGAATTGTGCCAAATTTCATCCAATTCGAATCCAATCGAATCTTTGCGATTTTTCGGTTATCTTAGGTACCGTTACAATTGATGTTTAAGTTTTTGCTGAAAGACGGACAAAACTGTCCGAGGGTTAAAATCCCAGTAGAAAGTGTCTTTCAGACAACATTAACGAATCGTGCAAGACAATGCCAATTCCTTGAAGACACTTTGCAGACAACAATGTGAGATCCTTGACGAAATTTTCACACAAGTGTCGCAGTATTCATGCAAGACAACTTGGGCGACAAGGTAAGCGAAGTTGTCGTTGACGACAACAACGGCGACAAAACTCCCTACTTTTCGTTGACGAATATTATCGACTATGTCGTTTACGCAGTCGTTGACGACTGAATACCCATTGTCATCAATCATACCCCATTAAAAATTCAAATAAAAATATACATATACGTAATTTATTATATAACAAGAATTATACATTGCATTTACGTTTATAATAATATAAATAAACACATTGCATGATAAGTTGTCGAGATGATTTTCTCCATTTTAACATCATCTGTAAAGAAACAACAACATTAAAACGCTTTAAAATATGAAACATCTTTCAGATATTACTTACAATATTTCAGCAATTGTCATTTATTTGCCCCATCCTAAGTGTAAAAGAAAGCATTTAAGAAATGATACAAATAATTATATATTCAGTTAAGCTTACCTATTTTAACCAAGATTCTTAATTCTTATATATTTAAATTTAACCTAAATTTCTTATATATTTTTTCAGAAACATTTTTCTCTTCGTGTCTGTCAATATTTCATAGTACACTCGATTCAGACTATTTTTGTTATGTTTTCATATTTCGAGAAGAACGACATTTTCGACGACATATCATGTGTTTAGTCATGAATGACAATTCCATAAATTTCGTCAACGTTTCTTCAATGAAATTGTCACGCAAGAGAGTATTTTCTACTGGGATAAAAATTGTTTTTTTTTTCTAAACTCTGTGCCTTTATTTGTTCTTAAATGAAAAATTTTGTTTTTGCAAAATAGTCAGGCTGAATCCCAGTTTGTTGTTTTTATAAAAAACAAATATTCATTAGTGGGAAATGTATGGCATTATTTGCCGAGGGGTAAGGCAGGGAAGACTATAGTTTCTGATCACGCCACTGATCCTCATCAGTTCCCTTAGTTTTTTGTTGGGATATTCTCCCCAGAAGCTATTGCTTCTATACAAAAAACCTTTCATACCCAAATGTCTCTTGTAACAAAGCGAAATACTTAGCTGACCAACGACATAAACTGCATGAGAATTTCGCTGGTGCCTCACTTCGAGGTTGGCAAGGCATTTACAAACAATACCACACCTTTCCCACTGTTGTGTGTTGTCACATCGCGACAAATGCACACAACGACTTTGTTGGTGTTGTATAGAAGCAATAGCTTCTGGGGAGAATATCCCAACAAAAAACTAAGGGAACTGATGAGGATCAGTGGCGTGATCCGAAACTATAGTCTTCCCTGCCTTACCCCTCGGCAAACAATGCCATAGATTCCCCACTAATATATAGTTGTTTTTATAAAAACAGCAAACTGGGATTCAGCCTGGTTAAATTTTTATTTAGACAAAAAATTTTTTTGACACTGAAAGGGTTATCAAAAAGGAACTATGTGTCAATCTCGTTTTATTTGCCTGTTTCAAACATATGCACAAAGAAATAATACCCTGTTCCACAGTGTTGTGAAGGGTATAAAACGTGAGAGGGAGCAAATTGAGATATACAGCGGTCAGAAGGAAGTCCGAAAATTTTACGAACGAGTAAAAACCCCGGTGACAGATACAGACAGCTTGTTGAAGATCTGGAAGTAGCATTTTGAAAAGCTACTTCCAGTGGCGGCTAAGATACCCCAGAACCAATAAGAGATGGCTGTATAGAGTGTATAACACTTAGCCAAGATGAAATCAGAATAACAATCAATCGGCTGAAGAGTAATAAAGCAGCAATAGCCGATGGGTTACCAGCCTAACTATTCAAACTGGTGGTCAGATGCTAGTCAGGAGCATTCACCAGCTGATTAGTAGAATTTGCCTAGAGAAATGCATGCACAATGATTGGAACCTCGGCATCATGTGTCCCGTGCACAAAAAAAGGAGACAAGACGATATGTGCCAACTATAGAGGAATTAGTATCCTTCCCGTTGCATATAAAGTGATATCCAGTGTGCTGTGTGAACGACTGAAGCCAATGATCAATGACATTGTTGGACCATACCAATTCGGCTTCAGACCTGGCAAATTCATCATTGACAAGATTCTCACTCTTCGCCATCGGCAAATACCACCTATTCGTCGACTATAAGGACGCATTCGGCAACCCTATCCGTTCAGAGGTGGTTAAAGCCATGCCTGCGTTCGGCATTACTGCAAAATTAATACGGCTATGTAGGATAACTCTAACTGGCAAAACGTCAGCAGTTAAAGTAGGAAAGGACCTATCCGAACGAGAATTCAGACAAGGTGACAATTTGTCGTGTGATCTTTTCAACATCCTGCTGAAAAAGGTCATACGAGACGCAAAGGTTAAACAGAAATGGCACTCTGTACACCAAACAACACAATTTACTCACCTACGCTGATGACATCGATATAATGGGTCGAGCATTACGAGCGATAACAGCCACCTTTGAACAAATTGAGAAGGAGTCTGCCAAAGTGGGTCTGACAGTAAATGGCATCAACGCTCAAGACGTCCAGTAGACTCGGACCAACTGTGGAACTTGAAAAATACAGCTTCGAGGTAGTTAAAGATTTGCTATACCTTCGTACCGCCATAAATAAAACTACTACAGATGCTACTATGGTCTAAGTGTAAGCAGTTTAGAAACAAGGCCACCTTCTGCGAGACTAAAATCACACACTACAAGACGCTGATACTGTTATATGGATCTGAAGCATGGGTACATGCGCAAACGGATGAGGTAGCTCTTGGAGTGTTTGAGAGAAAAATGCTCCGAAAGATCTATGGGCCGATCTGTGTCGACGGTGAATATCGGCGTCGAATGAACCACGAGCTTTACAATCTATAAGCTGACATCGACATAGTCAGTCGTATCGAGCTGCAGCGACTACGGTGGCTAGCGACTACGGCCCCAACTCAAAAGGCATAAAATAGCCAGCGTATTGATGGTTCACGCAGAAGGGTGGTCTTCCCCCTTTAGTTGGAAAGATCAAGTAGAACACAACATCTCGGAACATGATCTTTCAAATTGGTGGAGATGCGCATAAGACCGACACGCTTGGAAATCTTTTTTTAACATCGGCTTATGAAACAAATGTTCTGTAACAAGTAGTCGAAATTATCTGTTCCTATCCTAAAAAGTATGAAATTCATCTGTACATCTATTGTTATCATACTACCTCCGGAGGGTGTAAAGTACAAAACTAAAAAGCCATGTTCGAAAATGAACTATATCAGTCCACATTTTTGCATTGCCACCATACAGTGATACTTTCAAATATTCGGCATTGCCGTATTTTGAGGGATTTAGACACAAGTTCCAACCTTCTATTTTCTAGTAATATCGTTCCTGATTTTGGGTTTTAAAATGTTAGGAATAATCCTAATTATAAATTTCTGAAGTTTGTATTGCGTGTACATAGTGATTTACAATATTCATTTAGAAAGGGCGTCGGTATAGGTCCATATTTTAGTATATGCTATATATTAAAAACTTGCTCATTATTCATTACATCAGAACTCGCGACAGTATAATGTAGTTTCTCGTGGGGCGAGAAGCATTATTAGAATATCTGGCCATAAGTGGTTGCCAAGATATCATTGGAAAACATTGTTTGCATAGGTTCACTTAGTTGTAATATAAAGATCCCGCCCGTTTTGAATTAAAATAGTTAAATGGTTTGTTTCGTCTGTTGGAGTTCTCATTATATGTGGGGTTGTCCTCATTTCAATCTATTAATAATACTACCTTCGGATGGTATCGAGACACAAAACTCAAAGGCCAGATCGAAAATTTACTGTATCGGTTCACATTTAGGCATAGCTTCAAAATATTATACCACCAAATTATTGGTATTTAAATTATTATACGTTTTTAGTACAAACTCGTAAAATTTCGCCCTCTATATTGCAGTATTATGACGATTTTTTGCACATGTTCTACCCTACCAGGCGTTATCAATATCGGTCTAATTTTTGCAGTTTTCAGATTTTAGGAAATCTTCCTAGTAAAAATTTCTGAAATTTGTATTTTGTGTTCATTATGGTATACAATATGCATTTTGGAACAGTGAGCGGAGCAGTATAGTCGGTCGGGGCCGACCATACGATACCCTACACAACTACCACGGAACTCAAACTTTCTGCGAAGTTTTATTCCGAGTCGGGGCAATATTTCGAGGTAGTTGCACCCTCTTTCCCGATAAGAGGCCAACAACACCTCTTCTTTACACTGACATATTTTATTGGTATCAATTTAAAGGGCGAAAACTCCTCTTGGATATACTAACAATTTCAGGTCTATGTTCTTCAGGAGTAAATATATATGCCATAGAATACAAATTTTGTAATTTTTCACACAAAAGTATGGATCCATTTGACCCGCTAAATATTGACCGATTTTTATCAAAACAGGCAGGCTTATACTTTGGCCCGATCACCTTCTCCATGCAAAATTTCGGGATGTTTGGGCCATAATTGCGGCCTATGGAACGACCAGAAAATCCGACAAAAATAAAGTTTTTGGTCCATTTAATCCCTTAAATATTAACCGATCTTTTCCAAAAGCAATAGGGTCTTCATTGGCCAGAACTCAACCTACGTGTAAAATTTCGTGAAGATTGGTCCATAACTGTGGCCTGTATCGTGTTTACAAATTATAATGGACAGACGGACGGACGGACACACATGTCTAGATCGATTCAGCTAGTCGAGATATGTATGATCGGTATACTTAAAGGTGGGTCTAGGAGCAATATTTTGCGGCGTTACAAACTCTTGGAGCTGCACAAAGCTATAATACCCTGACAACATAGTTGTGTAGGGTATACAAATCGTCTGTATCGGTCCACTTCTTGGTATGTCCTCATATTATGAACCCGTCCATTAATCATTAGATTAGAAATCGTGTCTCACGTATGTTCTCATCATGTGTACAATATTTATCAACTCTATATAAATAATGCCCGATTTTCTTCGAACATCTTCGCATTTCGGGTTGTTATTGGGTATGAAATGTCAAAAAAAAAACAGTAAGGAAAGTAGTAAAGTCGGACGGGGCCGACTATATGATACCCTTCACCACTATGGGTATATTAAACAGGACGATTAACACCAGGTTGGATGAACTAAAATATGTGATATTTAGCTAAATGTGAATCGACTTTTCATGACATTCGTTTGTTACAATGGGACAAAGGTATTTAAATCGACTTCAAACAAATATCACTAGGACATCCTTTGGGCTATGTATGTACTTCTAGAACTAGTAACTACGTTATTCTATGCCCAGTTTGAATGTTATGCAAAATTTCACGTCAATCTGACAAACATGAGGATTTTGATGCACCATTTACTTGAAATCGGAGGAAACCGGAAGCTATATTCACATATGAACCGATTTCAATGAATCAGATTATACTAATTCCAGTACGTTTTGTACCTATCAGCCATATATTGATTCATTGGTGTGTAAATTACTTAAAATTAATCGATAATATGTAAGGGAGCTATATCTAAATCTCAACCGATTTTTATGAAACTTGGTACACATCATTCTGGACTAAATTCAGTACGATATGCAATATAAGAAAATTGGTGAAGTATTATATTAAATCGTATATATATATATATAGACCTGAACCGATTTTCACGACACTCAGCACACATCATTCCAGACCCAATTCAGTACGCTATGCACCGTTAACATTAAATCGGACGAAAATATATATGGGAGCTATATCTACATCTTAACCGATTTTCACGAAACTTGGCAGACATAACTCTAAGCTCAATACAGTATGTAATGCCAAATTTCGTGCAAATCGAAAGATATATAGAACCTTGATACACCATTTACATAAAATCGGAGGAAAAAATATATGGGAGCTATATCTATATATAGGGACTTTAATGCACAATTTGCGTAAAATCGGACGAAACTATATATGGGAGCTATATCTAAATCTGAACCGATTTGCACGAAACTTGCCAGACATCACATTAGGCTCAATTCAGTACATTATACAAAATTTCGTGCAAATCGAAAGTTATATAGGGACTTTGGTGCACCATATACCTTATATCGGACGAAACTATATATGGGAGCTATATCTAAATTTGAATAGATTTTCACGAAACTTAGCACACATCATTCTGGACATAATTCAGTACTCTGTGTGAAATTTCATGCAAATCAAAAAATATATAGGTACTTTGATGCACCATTTACCTTAAATCGCACGAAACTATATATGGGAGCTATATCTAAATCTGGACCGATTTTCACGAAACTTGGCAGACATTACATTAGGCTCAATTCAGTACGTTATGCCAAATTTCTTGCAAATCGAAAGATAGAGGGACTTTGGTGCACCATTTGCTTAAAATCGGACGAAACTATATGGGAGCTATATTTAAATCTAGACCGATTTTCACGAAACTTGGCAGGCATTACATTAGGCTCAATTCAGTACGTTATACCAAATTTCGTGCAAATCGAAAGATATATAGGGACTTTGGTGCACAATTTGCGTAAAATCGGACGAAACTATATATGGGAGCTATATCTAAATCTGGACCGATTTTCACGAAACTTCGCAGACATTACGTTAGGCTCAATTCAGTACGTTATACCAACTATCTTGCAAATCAAAAGATATATAGGGACTTTGGTGCACCAGTTACCTTAAATCGGACGAAACTATATATGGGAGCTATATCTAAATCTGGACCGATTTTCACGAAACTTGGCAGACATCACATTAGGCTCAATTAAGTACGTTATGCCAAATTTTCTTGCAAATCGAAAGATATTTAGGGACTTTGGTCCACCATTTACCTTAAATCGGACGAAAATATATATGGCAGCTATATCTAAATCTGAACCGATTTTTCCCAATTTTAATAGGGTTCGTCCTTGGGCCAAATAAGTGACCTGTGCCAAATTTCATCCAATTCGGATCATAAATGCGACCTGTACCTGTTCAATAGCCTTTACTAAAGAAGGCCGGCATATTTTTGTAGTATGTGAGAAAATATCGATTGATATTGGTATTTATTATATCAAATCGATTGTTCGAGTAGTGCAGAATATATTTCATCAAAAAATATATCAGTCGCAACAGAACGAACAGAGATCAACGCCTATGTTGACGAGTAAAGGTTTCTGGCACACAGCAGCATTTTTGATGTTCAACACAAGTCTTCAAATATTTGTCAAAGTGTAAATTTTTTCCTAATTTGTTACTAAAATAGATTAAGTGGAAGTTATTCTCTTCATAAAATATTATTTTGGAAAAATATTGTCATGTTCAATAGATTTTAAGGGTCAAGAGTTGGCCATCAATCATGCTGCTGTGTGCCAGAAACCTTTACTCGTCAACATAGGCGTTGATCTCTGTTCGTTCTGTTGTGACTGATATATTTTTTGATGAAATATATTCTGCACTACTAGAACAATCGATTTGATATAATAAATACCAATATCAATCGATATTTTCTCACATACTGCAAAAATATTTCGGCCTTCTTTAGTAAAGGCTATTGAAATTGAATCGTTCCTTTAGGTTAATTCCCATTTTTTGAGTTTTTATTTCAAATATTTATTCATTTTGAGAATTTTAATTGTTTTTTACTAATTCTAGCAATTTTTAGTGCATTCGGACCTTTACTTTCTATAATAAGGGTGTTTTCTGAATGTAAGGTGTACTGTACGAACTTTTGGCAATTTTGATAGATTTTACAGATTTTTTCAGATATTTTCATCTGTAAATGATTCTATCAGTGCTCAGTTTACATAATTTAACTAAATTAAAGAGCTTTTTTAAAAATATTTTCAAAAAATGCAGTAAAGTAAAAAATCACACAATGTTTTAATTATATGGCCACTTCAAAATAGATATATTTTCATAAAAACAGTTATTTATGGAAAAATAGCATGCAATAATTTTCTATTTTCACACTAAATCTTTTAAGTGCAGTATATCAAAGTGTTCTGAATTAAAAAAAATTTCAAAAATACCTCCAACGAATCGAGGGCTGATCACAAAATTTTTACCACAGTAAATGTTTTAATTCTGTGACCACCACTGTATATATATATACAATTTGCGGTAATTAATAGTAGCGTTTATTTAATTTCACCTGTGGTTGAAACCTTAAAGAAATGCATGTTAATATCGCTATGGTGGTCGGTATAAAAATGATGGACGGTACGGCACGGCTAAAAACGCCTTCAATTATTGTGGTTATGTATATTATTGACCTAAAAACCTGCTATTCACTATTTAAATTTCAAAATAATAAAATGTACATAAAACAAAGTTTTAAAAGAAACCTGATTTGAATGTGAACGTCATACGCACCCACATTCACATAGATAACATATTGCGATAAATAGATGATTAATGGCAAATAGTACGAAACTTATTTTCTTTACGTTTTTTGTTATCGCTAATTTGAGCATAAATCCATTTTCTTTTAATTTATTACTAATTTATTTGTATGGTCAAACAGAAAACAAGAAAAAAACTTCTTGTGGAGTTATGTGGTATGGTCTTAATGAATTAAACGCCAACATTCCACCCCTCATGGCGGTCGAAACAAAAACTACCTCTAATTCGAATGAAATAATACGAAACAGAATACAAAACCGGAAAAAAACTCAAAACCACAAATTTTCACATGATTACTTTGGCATTAGTTTTGCAATGTTAATGAAATGGAAATACAGGAACGCAACTAACAGTCACTCACACACGCACATACCACACATGTACGTGGACGAGTACAACTGAAACGAAGTGAAAAACAATTACCCTTGAGGGTAATAACTTTACCACATTTCACACAGGAAGGAAGTTTCGCATATGCTGTTTCGGATTTTGTAGTGTTTATCGTTCGGTCGGACGGTTGGGTGGTCCGTCTGTCGGTGGCGGTGGGGAAATGCCCCAGGCATATGCCAATGTGAACATTTGTTGTTGCTGCAACGCAACACATGCCACCATTTATGTTCGATTATTTTGCAAACAAGAATGGAAAATTGTTTTCCTTGAATTTGATTAAATGAAGAATGGCACTGCTCGAGCTTGAAGCTCGAGGTTTATTAATAAATATTTTTGTAATAATTTATTAATGGCTACTTAATTGGCATCGGTTGCATAAACAAAAATATTTTCTCCCCCATATTAAAGTTGGACTCTAACCACATGCAGCATTAATTTCATTAATGGTGTCCTGTGTTACACAACTGTTTGCGACAGCTACCAAATATTAAATGCAATTTGTTGTCATGTGTTTGATGAATTTAATATTCCGTTTATTCGTTAAAAGACTCCAAATGGTGCTGCAATTACATTAAATGGAATATTAGAATCTAATTTCTTAAATATTAAATACACTTTTGGAAATGTCACTGTGGTCATGCAAAGACGCAAATTGCATATCCTCAGTCATAGAGAACAATTTACATTTATAAGTTTTGATTAGAATTTGGTATTTCCTAGAGGCCGACAAGTGTAGGCTATCACCCTATCGTTTATGGAGGTCTTCGGAATTACACACATGTTTTAATAGTCACTTTATATGAGGTACTAGCAAAGTGCCCGCTACTTCGTATTATTAAAAAATTGATCAGAAGTCCAATTAAATACTTTAGCAGAAACGTACAGGTTCCACATTCAGTACCATTTAGAACACATAGGTTTTTATACCCATAAGTAAGAATTTCTAAAACTACATAAATCCTACACTCTAACAGTAATCTTAATTCTAACAAAGTCCAAATTGTACCAAATTTAGTTCTTTTGGTACTCATAAGTACAAATTGCCAAATGTAGATTAATTCTGCTTTTAAATAGTAATCGTAATTTCAAATTTAATTTCATTAAAGACCAAATTATACCATATTTGATACCATTCTCTACTTTTCGTACCAATATTCCAAACCTATATCAATATTTCAAACCTGCTTTCAAATAGTAATCGTAAGTCCAAATTTAAGAATTCCAGCTATATATGTTCACTAAATTGTATCAGATTTGGTACCATTCTGTACTTTTCCTACACTCCCAGAGTAACCTAAGTTGCAACTTTCAGGATTCGGGTTCTACCCGTTCACCAAAGTCCAAATTGTACCAAATTTTGTGCTTTTCGTACCCAAAGTACGAATTTCCATTCCATTTCATGCACTCCAATAATAACCTGAAATCTGCACATAAAGATTCCAGCTCTATCCGTTCACCAAAATCCATGTTGTACCAAATTTAGTACCATTTATTACTTTTCGGATTCCCGCTCACAGACAACGAATTGTACCATATTTAGTACCATTAATTGTCCATAAGTAAGAAATTCTAGAACTACCTTAATTCTGTAATTTTCCTTCCAATCTTTAGTTTTCCATTTCTATCCGTTAACTCTAATCCAAATTGTAACAAATTTTGTACCATTTAGTACACATAATGACAAATTTTCCAAACTACTGACTTATCTCGATCCTGCACTCTAACAGTAATACTAATTCAAAATTTCAGAATCTCAGCCCTATCCGTTCAGGCAAAAACAATTTGCAAACTAATTGGTACCATTTAGTACTTTTTGTTTCTATAATTAAGAATTTCCTAAACTACATCAATCCTACACTTCAACAGCTCTATCCGTTCTCAAATAATCAAGCCAAATAACCAAATATAGTACCATTCTATCTATCTATATATATAAAAATGGAGCCATAAAAATGTATACTAACTCATCAATTGAGAACGGCTGGACCGATTTGACTCAAAGTTTCTTTCAGTTGTCGGTAATTACAGTGGGAAGGTTTTTATGAAAGAAAATTTTAAGAAAAATCCGCGAAAATCTTGCAAAAATTATTTTAAAAAAATGGCTGGACCGATTTGACTTAAAATTTCTGTTAGTTGTCTGTAATTGAAGTGGAGAGGTTTTATTGAAAGAACATTTTGAGAAAAATCTGCGAAAATGTTGCAAAAAATTTTTTAAATAAACGGCTGGACGATTTAACTTACAATTTCTGTTGGTAGTCTGTAATTGAAGTGGAAAGGTTTTAATAAAAGAACATTTTGAGAAAAATCCGCGAAAATGTTGCAAAATATATTTTGAAAGATATTACAATGTCCACACATATTATATGGAACCTTTATGATTTCATCTCTTCGTACTTCTTCTTGGACATATTTTGGGCGAAAATTGGCAGCGTATAATATCTGTAAGTAATTGTCATTTATGGAAAATTCTCAAAATATGTTAATTTTCTACAATCAATTGGATTGTCATTGCCTTGAAAAAAAAACTGTATATACATATGTATATAAAAATGAATTGCTGTTCATTAGTCTCGCTAAAACTCGAGAACGGCTGAACAGATTTATCTTATCTTAGTCTTGAAAACCGCGGAAAATTTGCAAAAAAAAAAATTACTATGAAGCATATTTGCATTTCCACGAATTTTGTATCAATCTATTTGATTGTACCACGTCGTAGTTGCTTTTTGAGATATTTTGGGCTAGAATTGGTAGCGACCAATCCTATAAGCCTTCATTTGTCAATTATTGAATATTTTCAATTTCAATTGGATTGCCAATGTGTTTAAACTTTTTTGTTTGTGAGAATACAAAAAATAATTGAGAAGTATATCATTGAATGTACACGCGATCATTGTATGTACACGGTTTTCTATAAAATCCACGTAAATGTTGGGACAAATGCAAGGATGAAAATCAGAAGACAGTCGGAATAGTGTTCTGATTCTAAGATTCATGCCCTAGATTATTTTCTTTAAAATAATAATAATAGGGACATGTTGATCCTTATAGTACCTAAAATGTTGCAATGTCATGAGAAATATAAAATCTTTCCTAATCGTTGGTTAATGTATTTGAACTTATAAACACAACACTTCGCACTTTGTAGATTCCCTAAATCGGTGGGGACAATGTTTCAGTATTATGTGGT